>NC_089272.1:38428390-38688390 GCF_963678975.1 Dysidea avara
GGTTAGTCACTATATAGACTATATAGACAGGTTAGTGACTATAGACTGTATAGACAGGTTAGTCACTATAGACTGTATAGACAGGTTAGTCACTATAGACTGTATAGACAGGTTAGTCACTATATAGACTGTATAGACAGGTTAGTCACTATATAGACTGTATAGACAGATTAGTCACTATAGACTGTATAGACAGGTTAGACACTATAGACCGTATAGACAGGTTAGTCACTATAGACCGTATAGACAGGTTAGTCACTATAGACCGTATAGACAGGTTAGTCACTATATAGACTGTATAGACAGATTAGTCACTATATAGACGGTATAGACAGGTTAGTCACTATAGACTGTATAGACAGGTTAGTCACTATAGACTGTATAGACAGGTTAGTCACTATAGACTGTATAGACAGGTTAGGCACTATAGACTGTATAGACAGGTTAGTCACTATATAGACTGTATAGACAGGTTAGTCACTATAGACTGTATAGACAGGTTAGTCACTATAGACTGTATAGACAGGTTAGTCACTATAGACTGTATAGACAGGTTAGTCACTATAGACTGTATAGACAGGTTAGTCACTATATAGACTGTATAGAAAGGTTAGTCACTATAGACTGTATAGACAGGTTAGTGACTATATAGACTGTATAGACAGATTAGTCACTATATAGACGTTATAGACAGGTTAGTCACTATAGACCGTATAGACAGGTTAGTCACTATATAGACTGTATAGACAGGTTAGTCACTATAGACCGTATAGACAGGTTAGTCACTATAGACCGTATAGACAGGTTAGTCACTATAGACTGTATAGACAGGTTAGTCACTATATAGATGGTATAGACAGGTTAGTCACTATAGACTGTATAGACAGGTTAGTCACTATATAGACGGTATAGACAGGTTAGGCACTATAGACTGTATAGATAGGTTAGTCACTATATAGACTGTATAGACAGGTTAGTCACTGTAGACTATATAGACAGGTTAGTCACTGTAGACTATATAGACAGGTTAGGCACTATAGACTATATAGACAGGTTAGTCACTATAGACAGGTTAGTCACTATAGACTATATAGACGGGTTAGTCAACCTGGACTATATAGACAGGTTAGTCACTATAGACTGTATAGACAGGTTAGTCACACTGTAGACTGAATAGACAGGTTAGTCACTATAGACTGTATAGACAGGTTAGTCACTATAGACTGTATAGACAGGTTAGTCACTATAGACTGTATAGACAGGTTAGTCACTATAGACTATATAGACGGGTTAGTCAACCTAGACTATATAGACAGGTTAGTCACTATAGACTATATAGACAGGTTAGTCACTGTAGACTATATAGACAGGGTAGTCACTATAGACAGGTTATTCACTATAGACTATATAGATGGTTAGTCACTGTAGACTATATAGACAGGTTAGTCACTGTAGACTATATAGACAGGTTAGTCACTATAGACTATATAGACAGGTTAGTCACTGTAGACTATATAGACAGGTTAGGCACTATAGACTATATAGACAGGTTAGTCACTATAGACAGGTTAGTCACTATAGACAGGTTAGTCACTATAGACAGATTAGTCACTATAGACTATATAGACAGGTTAGTCACTATAGACTATATAGACAGGTTAGTCACTATAGACAGGTTAGTCACTATAGACAGGTTAGTCACTATAGACAGGTCAGTCACTGTAGACTATATAGACAGGTTAGTCACTATAGACTATATAGACAGGTTAGTCACTGTAGACTATATAGACAGGGTAGTCACTATAGACAGGTTATTCACTATAGACTATATAGACGGGTTAGTCACTGTAGACTATATAGACAGGTTAGTCACTGTAGACTATATAGACAGGTTAGTCACTATAGACTATATAGACAGGTTAGTCACTGTAGACTATATAGACAGGTTAGTCACTATAGACAGGTTAGTCACTATAGACAGGTTAGTCACTATAGACAGATTAGTCACTATAGACTATATAGACAGGTTAGTCACTATAGACTATATAGACAGGTTAGTCACTATAGACAGGTTAGTCACTATAGACAGGTTAGTCACTATAGACAGGTTAGTCACTATAGACAGGTCAGTCACTGTAGACTATATAGACAGGTTAGTCACTGTAGACTATATAGACAGGTTAGGCACTGTAGACTATATAGACAGGTTAGGCACTATAGACTATATAGACAGGTTAGGCACTATAGACAGGTTAGTCACTATAGACAGGTTAGTCACTATAGACAGGTTAGTCACTATAGACTATATAGACAGGTTAGACACTTTAGACTATATAGACAGGTTAGTCACTATAGACTGTATAGACAGGTTAGTCACTATATACTATATAGACAGGTTAGACACTATAGACAATATAGACAGGTTAGTCACTATAGACAGGTTAGTCACTATAGACAGGTCAGTCACTGTAGACTATATAGACAGGTTAGTCACTATAGACAGGTTAGTCACTATAGATAGGTTAGTCACTGTAGACGATATAGACAGGTTAGTCACTATAGACTATATAGACAGGTTAGTCACTATAGACAGGTTAGTCACTATAGACAGGTCAGTCACTGTAGACTATATAGACAGGTTAGTCACTATAGACTATATAAACAGGTTAGTCACTATAGACAGGTTAGTCACTATAGACAGGTTAGTCACTATAGACAGGTTAGTGACTATAGACTATATAGACAGGTTAGTCACTATAGACTATATAGACAGGTTAGGCACTATAGACTATATAGACAGGTTAGACACTATAGACTATATAGACAGGTTAGTCACTATAGACTATATAGACAGGTTAGTCACTGTAGACTATATAGACAGGTTAGTCACTATAGACAGGTTAGTCACTATAGACAGGTCAGTCACTGTAGACTATATAGACAGGTTAGTCACTATAGACAGGTTAGTCACTATAGATAGGTTAGTCACTGTAGACTATATAGACAGGTTAGTCACTATAGACAGGTTAGTCACTATAGACAGGTCAGTCACTGTAGACTATATAGACAGGTTAGTCACTATAGACAGGTTAGTCACTATAGACAGGTTAGTCACTATAGACAGGTTAGTCACTATAGACTATATAGACAGGTTAGTCACTATAGACTATATAGACAGGTTAGTCACTATAGACTATATAGACAGGTTAGTCACTATAGACAGGTTAGTCACTATAGACAGGTCAGTCACTGTAGACTATATAGACAGGTTAGTCACTATAGACTATATAGACAGGTTAGTCACTATAGACAGGTTAGTCACTATAGACAGGTTAGTCACTATAGACTATATAGACAGGTTAGTCACTATAGACTATATAGACAGGTTAGTCACTATAGACAGGTTAGTCACTATAGACAGGTCAGTCACTGTAGACTATATAGACAGGTTAGTCACTGTAGACTATATAGACAGGTTAGGCACTGTAGACTATATAGACAGGTTAGACACTATAGACTATATAGACAGGTTAGTCACTATAGACAGGTTAGTCACTATAGACTATGTAGACAGGTTAGTCACTATAGACTATATAGACGGGTTAGTCAACCTAGACTATATAGACAGGTTAGTCACTATAGACTGTATAGACAGGTTAGTCACTGTAGACTGTATAGACATGTTAGTCACTATAGACTGTATAGACAGGTTAGTCACTATAGACTGTATAGACAGGTTAGTCACTAGCTATAGACTGTATAGACAGGTTAGTCACTATAGACTGTATAGACAGGTTAGTCACTATAGACTGTATAGACAGGTTAGTCACTATAGACTGTTTATACAGGTTAGTCACTATGGACTGTATAGACAGGTTAGTCACTATCGACTGTATAGACAGGTTAGTCACTATAGACTGTATAGACAGGTTAGTCACTATAGACTATATAGACAGGTTAGACACTATAGACTATATAGACAGGTTAGACACTATAGACTGTATAGACAGGTTAGTCACTATATAGACTGTATAGACAGGTTAGTCACTATAGACTGTATAGACAGGTTAGTCACTATAGACTGTATAGACAGGTTAGTCACTATAGACTGTTTAGACACTATGGACTGTATAGACAGGTTAGTCACTATCGACTGTATAGACAGGTTAGTCACTATAGACTGTATAGACAGGTTAGTCACTATAGACTATATAGACAGGTTAGTCACTATAGACTATATAGACAGGTTAGTCACTATAGACAGGTTAGTCACTGTAGACTATATAGACAGGTTAGTCACTATAGACTATATAGACGGGTTAGTCAACCTAGACTATATAGACTGGTTAGTCACGATTGACCGATTAGCCCCCCCCCCCCCCCCCCCCCCCCCGTGTGTCGGTTACTATAGCGAATTAATAAGAATCCCGCTTTTAGTAGTATACTAGTTCCGTGTTACGGATAACATCCTGTCTGTAACGCCACTTAACATACATTGAGAGCATAAATACTGCACATCAGACTCACCTAACTTGTCGAAAGCTGAGCGGGTGACGCCTGCACATTTCCTGTGAATCCACCCTTGGCAGTCACCCTCGCAGAAAACAGCTTCGTCGCCCTCACAGTTCTCACTAGGTTCTAGGATCGGTTCATCACATACAATACAGTCAGCTTCACTGTTTTTGACGTTTTTCGTTTTCCTTTTGGGCGGGGAGGTTCCCGGTAGTTTTCTTTTAGGCTGTCGGCCTGAAGCCATGTGGTAAATGGGTCACACTAGATAGACAAAGACACAAGAACAAATACTGATACGAAATTGGACTAGCCTGTTGGGGTACCGTCATAAGCCACGGTACCACGGTTGTAGAGTTCAGCCAGTCTCGAAGCACCAATCGCTATCAATGTCAGGCCTGCCAACCTGGAAAGTAAAAAAATCTTGAGATTTCTGTACCTTTATTGTAGTATTGCAGTGTGTAGTAAAAAAAAACAACTGGTAGATGCTATGCTGAGACCAAAAAAAAAAAAAAAAGGTCTCGACTTTTTAAACTTGAAATCCGTGACATTGCGCTACAAACCGTGAGATTCTATCCAACGAAGGTTAGTGAAACCGTGAGAGTTAGCAGGCCTCAAAAACCGTGAGATTCGATCTGCTGCCCTTGAGCAGGGTAGTGAAACCGTGAGACTCACGGTAAACCCGTGAGACTCACGGTAAACCCGTGAGAGTTGGCAGGCCTGCAATGTGTCAAGATAGGAGATTCACTGTCAGAATTATGTTATGTACATTCAGGGGTGCCCCAAGGAAGTGTCTTAGGACCTTTGTTATTCGTCATTTTCATTAACAACCTACCCGAATTCATTCAATTTGCAACTCCTTTTATATACGCTGATGACATCAAACTTCTATATGCAATTAGATCTCGTGAAGATACTGCAAAGTTACAAACTGACATCAACAGAGCTTCTAATTGGAGCACCCTGACTGACTTACCTTTCCATGAATCCAAATTTATTCATTTATGTTTCTTCTCGACTACAACAGTCCCCCCTACATACACCATCAATGGAAATCCTATTAAATGTCTAGCACAGCATAAAGATCTTGGAGTAACATTCACATCTGACTTCAGCTGGTCAGCACACTATAACAACATATGTACGAAAGCTTACCAAACCTTAGGACTTATCAGAAGAACATTCCAGGTTAACAGTGCTGAGGCAAAGAAACGTCTATACCTAGCACTAGTCAGATCACAACTATTATATTGTTCACAACTATTATATTGTTCACAACTATTGAGGCCTCAACTAATAAGAGACATTACTGCACTAGAACGCATTCAACGAAGAGCCACTAAATATATTCTTAACGATTATACATCCTCATACAAACTCAGACTGGAACAACTGCATCTCCTGCCTCTCATGTATCACTACGAACTCCAAGATATACTGTTTCTAATAAAATCATTAAAGTCACCCACTGATAATTTTAATATCTACAACTACATTACTTTTGCAAGAGGCAACACCAGATCTGGGATTAACCAAAAACTGAATCATCCAAGGACATCATCAGTAACACAACATCATTTTTACTTTAACAGGATAGCCAGACTATACAATTACTTACCAGTCATTGATCTTTCACTATCTACCAACACAATTAAATATCGTTTAACTAACTACTTATGGTCGCATTTCACTAATAACTTCAACCCTGAGAGAGCTTGTACATTTCACCTTTTGTGCCCTTGCCACTGCTGCTCTAGAGCGCCAATTTCTACCAATTTTAACAAACTCTAGCTATCTATTGTAATTATAAGTAACTAACAGTTGTAATTATTAGTTATTGCTCTGTATTGTATGTATGTTTCTTTGGCAGTGGGTATCTATTACCCACTGACCTTTAATGCAATCCTGAACTGCATTAAAAAGTATTAGAATAAATAAATAAATAATAATAAACTGTAATGTGTCGCATCTCACGTTGCCCCTTACTGCTGATTGCACGAACTTTAAAAAATTTCGTGACGCATGCGTATGTGCGCACACAAGATTTAAAAGCATTTTGTTTCACGGAACAGGTTGCTGATGTCGGAGACTAAGATTCCCAACCTAAGCAACTTGTTCCGTGAAACAAAACATTTTGATCCTTGTGTGCGCATACACGCATGCGTCACGCAATTTTTTAAAGATTCGTGCAATCAGCAGTACTGTATTTTCCAAGATCTTGCGGTGTACAAAGTGCCATGCGCTATAATGCGCACGCGTGCGAGTTACGAAATTTGGAATTAAACCGCGTGGTCATTCAGTCCAGATACTGTACCGTCAATAATTTGGGGTAGCTGGTCTTCTACTGTTCATTAATAATGCTGACAGCATTATAACGATGTGTGAAACTGAATCAGCAATATGACTCACTTTGCCAGATGCGCGCGCATTTTTTAACGAATGGCGCTTCGTATACCGCAAGATCTTGGAAAAATACAGTACCATATGTCAGTACGACACCTGCGCAATTTATAAATTATGTTGCGCATTCTACAGCGGTTTTCGTGAACCTTGCAAAAAATTATTCGAATTAGACGCATGCGCGTATTTATACAGAGTGAATTGTAGACTTCGTGCCACACTGGAATGACACTCGGCTGTGAGAAGAAGTGATTTCTGTCCTTAACAACTGCCATCAGGCACTACTAAAACACTTGCGGCTACTTTTGACATTAAAACTGATAAATTCGCTAGCGCATGCGTAATTCGACTGGCACATTTTTTGCAAGGTTCACGCAAACCGCTGTACTGCGGTTTTCCAAGTTCTTGCAATGTAAAGCGTCATGCGCTAATAATGTGTCAGTATGCGCAGTTCTTTAAATACACCTGTAATATTCTGTGGCTGTCGAGTTGTATGCGTAGGCATGCTTGAAGTCCTGTGAGCATAGGCGGCGGAAAGGGGGGGGGGGCTAGGGGGCTAAAGCCCCCCCTCGGTCTGCTGAGGGGGGGCCCAGCCCTCCCTCAGAATGATATCACACCGAAATTATCTTTCTTGGAGTGGGGCTGAAAACCGTGATAAAGATCGAGATACTCTAATAGAGCAGTCACTCTAATAAAGTAGTCAGTGTGTAGCGAGCTATGAAAGGATTTTTATATAGTTTATCAGCTAGAAATGGTAGCTGGTGAGGTGAAAAGCTCTTGTCAGTTGGTTGCGACCTTTATTTATTTATTTTTTTGGTCTCACCTTACCAAACTATAGAAATAAGTCTGGGTCAGCCCAGCCCCCCCTCATATCAACTACTTCCTCCGCCGCTGCCTGTGAGTCAGTAGTTGTCACTGAAAATCCACTGTTGAACAACTGCGCACGTACATGCTTGTATAGCGCATGACGCTTTGCATTGTAAGAACTTGGAAAACCGCAGTACAGGGTTTTGCGGAGTTCTTGCACTCGGAAAATTTTAGCGCATGCGTATATTCGTCACAATGGCTACGTTAAACAGTCTGAAAGCATACCTATTTTGTATATTTGGACGTCCTGGATAGCCACCATTATTCAAACGGTTGTGTGATTACTTAAAGTGTTAGAAAAGTAAGCAATACTTGAATAGCACACTGTTTTATCGATTCAAGTGCGCATGCGCTTAAAATTTAAAGTTGCAAGAACTCCGCAGAATCCTGTATAAATTCACAAAATGCGCAGCGTAATTTATAAACTGCGCAAATTCACAGATTGCGCCTAACATATATAGTGTTTATTTATATTATTACCATTGTCAAATTTAAAAAAAAATAAAAAACCATACATATGTGTGAAAATCGGGGCATCTCCAAACGAATACAAAGACTATTTTATTTTATTTATTTATTTATTTATTTATTGATTAGCAAACACCCAACAGGGTTTTTACGCTAATGTAGAAGGTACGTACACATAAGTGCCTAGTTTAAGTTACAATAACATAAGTGCCTATAATTTAGGTTACAATAATGATTAGTACTAAGTTACAATAAGTGCTAAGTTACAATAGGTGCTAGGTTACAACTAGTGCTAAATTACAGTAAGTGGTAAGTTACAATAAGTGCTAGAATTACAATGAATACTAAATTACAGTGAGGGCTAAGTTACAATAAATACAATAAGTGCTAAGTTACAGTTACAAAGTAGGAGTAGTTGATTGTTTAAATGTTTCAAGACTAGCTAATTACAAAACTACCACACTGATTACAATAAACTAAACTACTTACAAGCTACACCTACTTAACTACATTATTAACATGTCATTATTAAACCTAAACAAAATCTATCGTGTCCTCTGAGCAAAGTGCATAGTATCTGAGGACCATTTTGGCATCGTATTTCCATAAAGTCACTGATAACCTTTGCAACAATTGCCTCCTAGCCAACTTCCGAAACAAACCATTTTTAACTGTATGTGTGAAAATCGCGTTTTCCTTTCTTCCTATTAATATATCCACGGCGTGGCGCGCCGGTTTCTTGGGCTGCACGACACACTACCATGCATCTTGGTATAGCCAGCCTTCTTATCATCAAAATACTTGTGCACGTGATTGATAACAGGGGGTAAAAAGGGATGCGGGCGGGGATGAAAAATAATTCATCAAGTTTGCCTGGCCTTAAGTCTTATAGCTACCCTGCTTCTGACACACTGCTGAAGCTATATAATATTAGCTGTTTGACTAGCACTTGAGGAGCTTTGATTATAAAAGCATCATGGCGGGATTCAAATACAGGCCCTTCGACGAAAACGATGCGGGTTCGTCTACATAGGACGGATTATACTGCTAGGGATCCCCAAATTAGCTATAATGGTAAGGATTGCTAACGAACCTGCTACTACAATAGCTAAAGGTATTTATTAACTTCGCTACCTTCTATTTCAGATGAATTACCTCAGCAATATCAAGTCAGTACTGCTAACTATATACCTCAAGTTTTGTATACTCCTCTGGAGAGTAACCATTACTCTAAAGGAGTAACACATGCTCTGAAGGTGGTGTCACTTACTCTTCAGAGTAATGGTTATTCTCTTCAGAGTGTTGGTTACTCTCCAGGAGTGTTAAATCCTCCCTACACTGGGAACTCTTTAGAGTGGTGGTTACTCTTCATTTTCAACAGTGTGGTAAGCTAGTTGTGGGTGTGCATAATTATTGGTGCGTGCTACCCAGAGTCTTTGATACATGGAGTGTGAAATGCAGAACTGACAGCTTAGTGTGTGCTATGCAAGAAGTCACACACACACACACCATGTGGCATGCATGCAGTCATGTATGTGCGTGTGCTTGCATAATTACTCTAGTCAGACAGACAGTCAGTCATGCAGTGCCATGTGTGGGTGTATGTTGGCTACATTTAAGGTTTTTTGTTGCAGCTGCATAAGCACTGGATAATGAGGTTGCTATAGGTTGCTCCTGTTAGCTAACCATTCATATACGTAGCTGACATAAAATTCAAACAGAGTTAACTATACTTGTTTTAGATGCTTATTGTAAGTTAATTTTATTAGGTTGAATTCAGAGAGGATTCCAGATCTCAGCCTTCTTTAGTGTTGTGGCTCCTTTCCCACATGCCTGTAGACTGCATGTTGCTGGGGATCAAGTCACCACTGCTTTGATTGTTTTCTGGAGTTTTAGTTTTAAGATTTTGATGCCCTGTATTCACAAACTTTGGCCTACTTACAGGTTCCTGGAATAGCACTTACAGACAGATATACAATAACATCATTATTGTGTGCTCGTTGCTTTTGAAAGTAGAGTAGCTAATTGTGCATTGTGCATCATGAATAGTTTCCAATGTTTTCACACAATAGTGTATTAATTAGCTGTTTAAGTTACAACTTTCAAGGGCTCATTTCTGTTTCTGCTTTCTTTGTTGATGTATTCTCTGTTTAAAATAAAATATTTCTTTCTTTGCATGCTATACACAGTGTATGTGTAATAATGCATACTGCATAAGTATAACATAGAATTATTCAAACATTGAATGTATAGCTAGCCTAACGTATTTTCATTGTGTACTTTTATTATTACACCCTAAGCCACATTACAGTACTGACTGTACATAATGCATAGAAACATGATAGAATGAAAATTAGGTACTTAGATGCAGAGGGGAAAATGTGCTGAAAGTCTGGAAGCTTCTTGTGCTGCCACTTTTGCAAAGAAACTTATTTTACAATCAATAATTATTATACAATCATGTTATATTATCCAATGTTTATTTCACAGGCATTCTCTGTTGTCATTGTTGGTTATACTTCTGAGCTGGCTTTTACAAATGCAGAACCAATGATTCCTTCAAGATATATTTGCTACAGTAATCCTGGTGCCTATCAGAGTGGTCACCATATATGTAACAATGGAGTTGCTGCTGCTGTGTCATCCATACTAGTTTGTATGATGTTGCTGAATTTTGATGTGTTTATTCCTTGTCTTGATAAAATGGTACACAATAACTATTTCAGTTGTGCATATTAACATGTAATCAACAACAAGCCAAGCTGTAAAAAAAGGTGCGGCCCCCAAAAAGGCAGGGTGATAAAAAGTGAAATTAAAGGTGGTGGCCAAGAAATGGCTGTGATGGTAGGTAAATGGCAAAAATTTCAATAACGGCAATTCAAATGAATTTGGTGCTTCACCTTTGATTTCACATCTTTTTCCATCCTGCCTGTTTTGGAGGCCGCACCCTTATTTTACAGCTTGGCTGTTTATCACTTTGTTTTGTAATTTCATACCTAAAGCCAGCCTATGGCCAGCTTTATAATTAGGTATTTCTTTTAACTTGTCTTTTCTTTACCACAGAAGATCATTATGAAGAAGAACATTTAGTGATTTGTTTAGCTACATGTACACTTAGGCAATAAATTACTGAATTGTGTTGATTAATCATAAAAAGAGGTCACACAGGTTGAACTCTTTGCAGCTGAATACTCTACAGGGAAATGTGTATATAGCTGAAAGTTGTACAGGGATCCTCATAGTGTAACTGCACTCTTTGACTACATGGTGAATAATTTGTAGCTGAACTCACCACAAGATGGCTTAATATTTCTAGCCGAAATTTAAAGAATCTACATAATATAGCTGAATTCTCTCTTGTTTCTAGCTGATCTCATTATAGGGTGATTTGATTTTAGTTGATCTCTAAAGGGTGAATTGTTTCTAGCTGATCTTTCTTTCTACAGAGTGACTTGTTTCTAGCTGATTTCTCTGCAGGGTGACTTGTTTCTAGCTACACACTCTACAGGGGGACTTGATATGTAGTCGAATTCTCTACTGGGTGAGATGATCAAGCTGATTTCTCTACAGGGTGATTTATTTTTAGCTGATCTCTCTACAGGGCTGCTTGTTTCTACTGAGCTCTCTACAGGGTGGCTTGAAAATAGTTGAACTCATTGCTGGTAACAGGGTAACTCTCCTAACTGGTCTCTCGACAGGGGGATTTGTTTAACTGAATACTGTACATCATGAAATTTCATGGTTTACCATGGCGTTTTCGTAGGCTGTTCTCTTGGAGTTCAGCTAAAAAAAAGTCAGATCAGCTAGAAACAAATCATGCTGTAGAGAGATCAGCTAAAAAAATCACTCTATAGAGAGATCAGCTGGAAACGAGGCACCTTGTAGAGAGATCAGCATGATCAAGTCATCCTATAAGAACTCAACCAGCTACTTTTCGAGTCACCACATGGAGAGTCCATCTATGAACAAATTTCTCTGTAGAAAGATCAGCTAGAAATAAGTCACCCTGTAGAAAGACCAGTTTGAAAAAATCACTTGGTCGAAGTATTGGTTAGAAACAAGTCACCCTGTAGAGAGATCAGTCACCATGTAGAGAGATCAGCTAGAAATAAGTTACCCTGTAGAAAGATCAGCTAGAAGCAAATCATGCTGTAGAGAGATCAATTTAAAAATCACTCTATAGAGAGATTAGCTGGAAACAAAGCACCCTGTAGAGAGGTCAGCATGATCAAGCCACCCTGTAAGAGCCCAACTACTTTTCAAGTCACCCCAGCTACACATAAATCTTTAAGTAGAAAGATTAGCTAGAAATAAATCACCAACACTGCTTATGAAAATTTGAAAATTCTGTGGACACTGCCTATGACAATTTTGACAATTATATGGCCATTGCAATGGGTGTAACTAATCACTGGACTGGAACACTGGATTGGACTACTGGACTCACATATTTTTGGTTTTTACACATTCTGAGGTTGGTTTTATTGAGTCTTGCTAGTTAAGGGCCTTCAAAAACCTTGCAGTCTGCTATTAAAATGATGAGTGTGAGGAGTGGAGTAAGCAAAACTGGCCTCTAGTGATTTCACTACTTATTATGCTATACAGCACTTATACACTTCTTAGTGTATTGTATTTTGATGTAATATAATTATGGCAATAGCTAACTGAAAATCATTTTACTATATTTGTGTTACCTATCTGCATCCTTGAACTAAATACTGTAGCTCAGATACCTGGGACACATTCAACCTATGTACCCTTCCTAGGACAATCTACTGCAGATAAATTCGTTCCTGCATGCAATATACTAACTCATTACACAACTGTAGGGTTTTTCTGCTATCATGATTAGTTCTTACATTTGCTGGTTGGTGTACTATAATATGTAACCAAATTTATTAGCATTGTACAAGCTTGCTACTATCTCCAAGACATTATTGTTGGTTAACCATAACTAGCAGCATTCCCCTGCAGCATAAAGAGTACAGGTATATGTACATAACAAGTAGTGAAATCACTAGTTTTTGCTTACTCCACTCCTCACACTCATTATTTTAGTAGCAGACTGCAAGCTCTCTGAAGGCCCGTAGCCAGCAAGATTCAATAAAACCAACCTCAGAATGTGTAAAAACCAAAAATATGTGAGTCCAGTAGTCCAGTCCAGTGTTCCAGTCCAGTAGTCCAGTCCAGTGATTAGTTACACCCCACTGCAACCATGAAATTTTCTTGTGCCATGAAATTATTTGTCAGTACTATGAAATTACCATGAAATCTCCACTTTTCATGAGTATTTCATGGCATGGATATTACCATGAAATATCCATGAAATGACTTTCATGGCACTTAATGGGGATTATTTTACTGTTCATGGATAATCCAGAGGTGTTTCATGGCACCGTTCTCTCTGGTAGTACAGCACGGTGACTTCATTCTATCTGATCTCTCTACAGGATGACATGTTTCTAACTAATCTTTCAACAGAGTGATGTGTTTCAAACCGATCTTTCTACAGAGTGATTTTTTTCTAGCTGATCTCTCTAATGGGTGACTTGCTTCTAACTGATCCTTCTACAGGGTGATTTGTTTCAAGCTGATCTTTCTATAGGGTGATTGAAATGTAGCTAATCTCGCTACATAATCACTTGTTTCTAGCTGATCTTTCTACAGGTGATTTTTTCTAGCTATTTTTCAACAGGGTGACTTCTTACTGGCTGAACTCTCTACAGGTGATGTGTTTCTACCAGATCTCTTTGCTTCAAGCTGATCTCTCCACAGTGTGACTTCAAATGTAGTCGAACCCTTTGCAGGATAGCTTACTTCTAGCTGATCTCTGTACTTATTTCTAGCTGAATCACTCTACAAAATGTAGCTGAATTCTCTCTAGATGATTTGTTTTTAGCTGATCTCTCTACAGGTAACTTGTTTCTAGCTGATATCTCTACAGAGTGAGTTGTTTCTAGCTAATCTCTCTATAGAGTGAGTTGTTTCTAGCTAATCTCTCTACAGAGTGATTTTTTCTAGCTGATCACTACAGAGTAAATTGTTTCTAGCCGATTTCTTTACAGTGAACTCTCTACAGGGTGACTTGTTTCTGACTGATGTCTCATACAGGGTGATTTGTTTCTAGCTGACCTGGTCAATTGTTTCTAGCTGATTTCTCTACAGGGTGACTTTTTACTAGCTGAATTCTCTACAGAGTGACTTATTTCTACCAGATCTCTCTACAGGGTGACTTGTTACTTGCTGAACTCTCTCCAGGGAAAGGGAGTTAGCTTATAATTATAAGGGAAGGAAGAATCCAAAGGTTATGTGGAAAATAATTAAATTCATACATTTAAATGTACAAAAACAAAGAATAACTTGTGAGATCAAAGGCAGTGGCCAATAAATGGCTGCAATGATGTTAATGCTAATAAAGTTTAATTTTTTTAGCATTAACACCATTTCAGTCATTTCTTGGCTGCCACATTTGATTTCACAACCTTTTTCACCAAGGTAATTAAAGGCCACACCCTTTTCACAGCTTGGAATTATTTCTTTGTGTGGATTATATGTTATACAGTATCTGTAGCTAACTGCTATAAAGCTACATTAAAAGCGCTTGTTTAGTACACGTAAGATTGTATTGTTGTGGAGGCAGAAAGCTAACTTCTTTGGTTAGTAGCTGATAATTGACACAGAATTTGTGTTAGCCATCTTTCTTTCTCACAAACACTACAGGAACAGACCAGAGTGACCTCAGAGCCTGAACAACTTACACCCCTCTCATTTCCCTGAGCTACTTCACCACACCATCAAGTATCAAACGGTATTCTTCTAATTCATTGCTCACAAATTTGTTACATCATCTGTATCCACCTTCTAACTGAACTAAGTCAGTTTCACCTCTAACGTTTTCTCCAAGTGTAAAAATGTCATGATAGCCCAGAAATTTGAGTGATAATAGCTTGTGTGGTTGTAATACAGGTGTATCACTACAGTCAACTGCACAGTTCTGGTCTGACAGGTTGGTAGTAACCATACTAACATACTGCTTCATTTCTAATCACCTCATCATTAACAGGTTCGCCTTCTCCAATGTATATACTAGTACTTTAACTGTGTTCTTTTCAGTACCAAACTCAGAAGACAAACAGGAAAAGCCTTGACTATGAGAATCCTGGCTGCCACTACTACACTGCACTCTTTAACTACTGCTTCAGGCTCATGGCCAGCTCAAACATTATTGTGATATTCTACAATACCCAGATGACTACACACACACACTCTGACACCAATAGCTGGTCATGGGCATCCATTTTAATGTAGCTAGATCTGGAATTGTTATCACCTTGTTATCAAAGCAAACCCCCAAGCCCATTCTACCATTCCTTGTGATCATAGATACAATCTGGTCTCTTCTGAAGTCTCATCATTCTAATTCTACTCCAATAATAGTGGTTCTTGAGAGCTAATTATCTAACTGCACTTCAAGGTCCTCACCTGAAAAGAAATTAATAGGAGGTGTATCCCTTCTCTGGAATTAGTTAGTACAGTCATATCCCTTCTCTGGAATTAGTTAGTACAGTAACTGTAATAGTTGTAATTATATGCTACTTGAAGTTGAAGTTGTTCCACTCAGTGACACAGCTATGGTTTCTCTCAGTTATAATCTGATCTCTGCATCATTGGTTATCAACCTGTTCACAATTAAGCACCACTTCAATTTCTAATGTGAAAGTGCTAACCTGGTTATCACAATTAATAAAGGTTTAAACGAGCAAGGAGAAATTTGTGATGCATCTGCTTCGCTCCTTATCCTTTTTCATAGTGCATTTTGACATCTTCCTCACTGCCACTCATCTGCTTGGTGTAGTCAATATTACAGCTGATCACCTCTCTTAGGGTAACATGTACCAAGAACTCCAAGTTAGCCCTCAGAATCCTACAATGATACCCCCTTCTGCCTTCAAGTTAGTTTCACCTCACAACATCAATTAGACATGCCCTAGTTTTTCCTTTGACTGTTGCAAAAAACTTTTTCATTCATTCGCTAACAACAACCGGTGTGTATATATCTCAACTGTACATGTATCTACTTATTGACACACATGTTATACTTACAGAATAACCAAGATAATGATTACCATTTCCTCATGTCCTATAGCTCCACAAGCCTGAGCGCCATCCTTTATGGTGTCCCAACTCAGTGTAGCTGTTCAAGCCTACTTCAACATGGGAATATCAACAGCTACAAACAGATCCAGCCTCCACTGATACATCTCATTTTACACTGAGATTAATTAACCAAATACCCATTCCAGTTTGTGAGGATACATTACTACGTACGTACTCTTCATTACACATCCAGCCCAGCAATGCCTTTCCTATGCAATAATCCAAGTCTACTTCTCAGCAGTAAGATACAGTCATGCCCCCATCTGCTGAATCTACTACTTGTGATACCAGTATAACACCAAGACTGAGCTACATACGTATGTATGTACTCAAAGACATATGAAAACATGCATGTGCTTTAATTCTCAACACTGCTTTCCAATCATGGAACACTTGCACATTGTATTCTCAAAAACCCTATCAATTACAAAGATATCATGATCTGGGCTGCCTGTTGCCTAGCCCACTTTGGTCTCCTTAGAATCGGTGAATTTACCACATCATCATCAGACAGCTACTTCAACCATTCTACTAACTTGCTATTATCAGACACATCGTTAGACAGTCATGCATCCTCTACACTTGCAAAATTGCTTTAAAGTAGAGTAAGAATGACCAGTTCAGGATAGACACCCAAATATTCCTGGGTGAAACGTCTCATACAGTTTGCCTGGTGGATGTATTAGTGCAATACCTGATTATGTGGGGCAGCACTCTTGGACCACTGTTTCGTCTACCCAGTAAACAAGCTCTCAAGAGCCTCATTCAGTAAAGCTCTTGACAATGCTTTTGAAGAGCTGAACATGAGTCTACACCAATTTAATGTACACGGTTTTTGGATTGGTGAAGCTACATCAGTTAAGTGACTCGAATCTAAAAGCTCTTGGGAGGTGGAAAAGTGATGCCTATGTTTGATTGTCATCACACACACACACACACACACACACAGACACACACACACACACACACACACACACACACACACACACACGCGCGCGCACACACGCACACGCACACACACACACGCACACACACACATATATATATATAGTAATTGGGGCATGTATTACATTTACATAATGGGCATATATCAGTTTGACTAGCATAACCTGGCATGAGCATCCTACCCTCATGGCTGGTCCGTGTTGGGTGAAAATCATGCACTGTAGTATGCCTTTCTGTGGCTTGATACACTCAAGCAATGTCAAAACCAGAACACTCCCCAAGCCATTCAAAGTATCCTTTAAGCTAATTGAATCAGTGATATATACATATAAACGTACTCCAAGTAAATATCCCAGCCTTTTCAAGTTAGTTAGGTTCCCCAGACAGACAGAGTCATTGTACAACTACCAACCCCACTACCATCAACAGATGATGGTAAACAAACTGATTGACTAGTGTGCCATATCTGCTTTATCCTGGACTCGACTCTTCTTTCATCTATGCTGTCTGAAGAGTATTGTTCTCTTCACAACTCTCTCTTGTAGCTCATCACTTTCTTGTGTGAGGGATTGTATTGCCTCATCACTGGTAGCCAGCTCCAAAGTATGTGATGTCTCACATGATCCAGTAGGCTCATCACTCTCCATTGGCCTTTTGTGACTTGGTTCAACAGTGAGGAATACACTTGAGTGGTATACTAGTTACTTACTGTCACTCTGTTACAGCATTGTTATGGAAAGTGGCACACTTTGGTGAGTGTTGTGATTCAGCTGTGACTGATAACATTCTGTGTGAGAGGTTATTATTTGTTACTAATCAAAACCTCACACGGAATGTAAAAAGCACAGATAAACAATTAGATAAATTAACAAAAAATTATTCTAACAGTTAGTCTAGTTTAGTCTTAAACATTCAAAATATTTTGTTGCTGACACAAATTTACATGATTTACACCACACAGTACTGTCTTAGCCTTGTCAGGTCTTAGCAAACAAAATGGCTGTTTTAAGTGCCCTTTTCATTCCTCTCTTCTATCCTTTGTTCTGTAGGTGTAGATATAGGCAAAATCTTTTAAGTAGAACATCTTACCTTGAGTCACAGTGCTGTGGATGGGTGTGCCATTAGGGGCAGCTCTTCACCTATATACAGTATATAGAAGCCTCGATTCTTGATCATCAACCATTAAACTCTAGTAAATCTTAAAAGTTGGCCTTCAAAAGTAGATCACTGCAAGAGTTGCACATATGTATACATAAAGCAAGGATACAAAGAGCCTGCAAGCATATCAGGAGCCATGAAAAAGTTTGTAAATAAATTTTGTTGCTGGAGATGGTGACAAAAAAATTTATCAAATATCACAAAAGTGGTGAAGAATTGCAGAATGTCACAAGCCATTGTAGTCAAAAATGAAACTAATTTCAGCACATAACTAATAAACAATCAGGACTCTGTGTGAAGGAGGCGATAAACAGTTTCTGAGGGGCATTTACCCCCCCCCCCCCCCCCCCCCGAACCTAATCTAACTAACCCAAGACATATCATGCATTAATCAGGCAATGCAACACTTCTGCATGGACAAACTGCTATTTAAGTTGAAAGTTCATATCCAAAAGACCTCACAAAGGCATGCACTGTCAAACACCTTGATGCAAAAATAAGTGAACTTACAAAACTTTTTACTATGCACAAGCTACCACAAAATTTCAAACAATAAACTCCAATTTTGTGATAGCTATTTTCAAAATTTTCTCAGCAGTCCGCCATTTGGCTAAAAATCACTTCCACATTCAACCTTGTGATAATTGTCTTTCAACATATCACAACTGCTGTTTTCTTTTTATACTGAATGTTGCTTCCAGACCTGTTTTTTGATTTCCATTTTTTTCCCCGGGGAGGTCACCTACTGGAAACTATGATGTTTGTGTCTGGTGTGCCTCACCTGTTGGTCTTCATGTTAAGGGAGTTGTGTCCATAGACTCCATACACATGATCAAAGTGGCAGTAGTGATGCTCCGAAATGATCCTTGAATTTCTGCATGGTGGTCAGTAGCGGCAGGTAACATTTCATCAGTAATTTTACTGCTTATTGTAGGCATAACGTTGAAGCTGATTCATGGTTTGAGATGTATGGTGACACCTCCAAACACCACACCTATATTGTTTATGCTTGTAGGATGACACTGATAATCTAGATATAATTTGATACATGTAGAATTACGTACATTAATGGATGCATGCACAGGCATGGCATGTGTAGAAGTGTGTGCACGTGTTTTTAATTTTGACAGTTTTGATGAAATCATGCATGGTACAAAGAATTTCAGTATCCTTACACTGGGACCTGCAAGAACCACATACACATCAGTATATGTGAGCTATATAATTATGTGGTTTAGTGTCTTACTACATTCTTTTGCAGATGATTGTCAACCATGAAGTGAAAGAAGATTAATGAAAAACTAATAACATTTTTTTTACACTTTTGCATAAGTTTGACTGTAAGATTAATATTATTTATTGAACTGTAACTACACGATAACAAGAATTTAGTTACTACAGGAATTTAATTAAATGGACTGTGAATACATTTGTGAATGCATGATAAGGTTCATTTCATGTGGTTTGTGACTGTGAATAAAGGGTTTCGAAACTGTGCCCACATTTAAAAATGATCTCTGTACAAGTTAAACTTCGAATCTTCGATTCTTAATTTGGAAATTAAGTTATTTCCAAACTGAAACTAGCAGTATTCAAATATGCAAACCCTTGTGTCTAAGTACATGCACAAAACAGTTTCCGATGTGCACAATGAGGCTGTTCTTGCTGTGGTTTACACCACACGCACACCTAACCATCCAAACCTTTACCACTGCACTACTGCTGACAGTGTTTATCTCACTTAATTTCTGCCTTTTACTGTTATATATAAAAAACTAAGTTGATAGCTTCATAGCGTACAAATTAAATGGAAAATCTAAGAACGTTCTATATGTGGCCTTCAAAAAAAAATGTGCGTTCTATTAGAGTGCTACAAAGTATTAATAAAAAGTGAAATTAAATATTCAATGCAGGAAAATATTAACTTTAGTCTGCCAATGGCCAATGTAATATACAAAAGAAGTTACATCTATAGTTAACAGCCAATTGCAAGCTGCGAAAAATAGTGTGACCTTCAAACATGTGCGTTGGAAAAGTATAAAAGGTGGCAGACAAGAAATGGCTGGCCAATCAATTATGACACTGACAGCTTCATCATTGCAGGTGTTACTTGGCAGCCACCTTTATTGCATGGCTTTTTCAAACCCAGGTTTTTGAATGCCGCATGCACACCCTTTTTTCATAGCTTGTGATTAGCTGGATTAAACATTAATGCTTATGTTGTATTGTTATACAATAATTTAGAATCATTCTTCTGCAGTGCACAATAATATTGATTGTATAATTTGCATAAGCAGCATCATTCATCTATAACAATGACATTGTTTTTTCTGAACTCCAAACCCACTACTAATTATGAGTGACTACCCTATTAGAGTATTTTAGTAAACATAACTTACAGTACTTTTAGTATGGTGTGACTGTTCTATTAAAGTATCCTGAAAAATCCAATCCATGTTAGGAGAGATGATCATTTTCCACTGGTTTTTCCTGTTCCTGCTTTCTGTCTCTGATTCCTAGAATTTTATTTACCCCATTTATGAGTTAACAAAACTAATCCTAGTTGCTTGTTGTACAACTGCATACAAACAAATTGTGACGTGTACCATCTTACTTTCTAATGATAGTTAGTTACACAAAACAAGGAGCAGTTTTAAGCAATATGTACTTACACTTGAAAACAACATTTATGGCATAAACACACCATACTATTATTAACACAATGATGGAGCTACAGTAGACTGCAGAAAAAAGTTAACGTTTCGTAATTTTAATTACGCTGTAGTAGCGTAATTACAAAGCGTAATTACGAATTATGCTCTATTGGTAACTATGAGTATATTGTATATATGGCTGGTGAAAAACTACTTTTTTGCATAATTACAGATTACGGTCAAAACGTAATTACAGTACAAACATGGTAATTACTTAGTAATCACACCGTAATTACAATTACGAAACGTTAACTTTATTTTGCAACCTACTGTAAGATATATGTAATTTCATGGTTCAAAATTTTGCAAAAACAACGGGACATATGTCAAATAGGTCATTCTGTAGGTGCGGTTAATCTCATCATGAACAATAATATTACAATACATGGTGCCAAGTCAACAATCCACACAGAATGAAAATGTGAATCCACAATCAAAAAGCATAACTGTTTGAAAGTCACTAACTTGCAGGTCATGCACATATTGGAAAAGTCTTTAAGTCACAGTTATAGTATAACTATTAGCCAGGTAAGATTTTTAGCATAAGCCACAATGAGTCTTAACACAGTGAAAGATGTAGATGGAAAAGGCAAGCTGCATATATAATTGTGGTCAACCGATGTACTATACAAGAAGAATAATTTATGAAGAGTTTAGCTATATGCACACTATACTGCTTATTTACAATATCTACTAATAGCAAACAAATTTTTCTGCTTTAAGGTGGACAAATGTTTGTTACAGCTTGTCATTTCATATTTTCAAAAATTTCAATAACAGCTATTTTATGAAGTGCACACAGTGTATGTACTATTTAATAACTGCATGCACAAAAAGCAACAAGAAAATATTTTTAACTAGCCCACGACTACATAATATATCCTAATTGTTTAATGATCTAACAGTAACAATAATAATTATAGTGTATGAGCAGTTAATCAGCTTTAGTTTAGCACTTTCTATCATAGGAATTCTGTATCTTCCTCAGAATTCCTTTTGGGTTTCCACAATGCCAAATAGGATTTCCAATTTCATCCTTCAAAAATTTCTTAACTGCTGCTGTACAGGATCCCGAGCAAACAGATCTTCTATTTAATATCTTTTTGCAAGACCTTCTAACTTTCCTATACTGTCTCTTACATTTCCCTGTGCATCTTTTGACCAGATTTTCACAGTCCATTTTATCAAATCCTGTTTGCAAACTAATATACATTGAGCACCAAATATATTTAATAATAACATCTCTATAAAAGTCTAAAAATGACAGCAATGATGGAAACTTGCAATAAGGGATCTACCACGTATTCTTTCAAATTTTCCAACTATTTATTTTGTGGATTTTGTGGAATTTTGAAAGCTTTGTGGAATTTTTATTCATAATTTTTTATAACCTCTTCTAGCTGATATCTCTACAGGGTGATTTGTTTGTAACTGAATTCTGTACAGGTGATTTGTTTGCAGCTGAACTCTCTACATGATGGGTTCTTTGTATTTCCTACAATATGCTATGAAAGTAAAAATTCATTGGTGCCACAGTAAAAACCTAAGATTTCATGCATACATATATATGTTGTGTACATTTTTTTCATTGGGTAACCATAATCCCCAGTACTACTGACCTATGCATAGTTCTCTACTTGTACGTGTAGTGTACACCTGCAGGACTTACTGAGTCCCTGGCTCTACCATATATACGTAGCTTGAAGATCACAATAGCAACTTTGCATATCAGTCCAGTCGCAATTGCTAAATTCATAGCCAGAAGTCACATGTGACCTACATATATTGACTTATTACTCAACCTTGGCAGGACAATGAAGTATGGCAAAAGGTACTGAAATAACAACTATATTATTGAGCACTATAGGAAATGGTGAGTATAAATGACTGGAGCAAAGATTCAATGTATAACTAAGATCATTATTTCGATTCAGTATAATGTGTTCTCTACTTTTGCAAAGTAAACTTATAGTGATTTACAGTGGAACCTTCGTTATCTGAACTTTCAGTTAACCAAAATCCAAAAATGATTGTTCTGTTAGAATATTGAGTGTACTATTAGGGTAGTAGAAATTTCATTTTAATTAATGCATTGTTTTTACACAAAATTCATAGTTATGGACTTTTGAACTATCTGAACACTGCAGGTGGTTGGGCCCAAGGGGTTCGGATAAGTACAGTAAGTTTCCACTGTAGTTTGCCATATACATTAATTCTAATAGTAGGAATGCAATTGATCCCAAATCACATAAGTTGTTTCTGTAATCTTAAAACAGCTGACAAAATGACAAAATAAATTACTGCTATTTCAATTTTCTTTTAGCCTGTAATAAATGGTCATTATTTACAAGTATTTATAGTTACCCGTGTTTTGTTTTTTCTTTATAACTCCATACCTATTAAACATTACTTCTATTTCTACCAAACAACAAAAATGATCACAGCATTAAGGCAAACATTTTGTCGCACATCAGTACCTGACATTCTATGGTCCGATGGGGGTCCACAATTTACAACCCACACATTCAGAAGCTTTGCAATGCTAAAATAAATAAAGGTTTGAAGTGATTCAATTTTAAAACTGATCTAAACACAAATTTTCAGCTCCTTCCCATAATTGATTTACCCTGTAGGTGTGACAACAAAATGGTGTTATTTTTCTAATTTGTTAATACATGACTCCATGACTATTTGTATTCTGCACCAAGATACACCCCAAATAGTAAGGAAATAGAATAATATTGTAAGTTCGAATCTATGGCAGTTTTTTTTGTAAGTGTGCAAAAAGCCTAAGAAAAAAAGTAAACAAAAAACTTAAGCTGATTTGGAAGGCCCTATCTCTGGAATGCCTAGAGTTATGTATGCATGAAAATCACATCATTGTTCTCCCTGTCAACAACAAACTGGTGTGGCATGCCAGCTGCATCTTTGGCTGCACAACACCCTACCATGCATCTTGATCTTACTTGCAACGATTGAAAAATTAAAACTAAGCTGTCCAACATGATAATTAATAAGGGGTGATCATTTGGTCAGTTTTCTTTTAAAGTGAAGTCTGTTACAAATACAAGGAATACTTAGTTAAATTTGTATAGTGATAATAGAAATAAAAGGCAATGAAATGAGGGAGACCTCCTACACCTGCAGATATATGTATGTACTAATGGACATTTAATCTCTAATTCAGTTATGGCTATATAGCCAGGAATTAAGTGTCTACTGGTACATCTCATCTTCTCACTTGTGATAGCCTAAGAAACAATTACCATGCTACCTACGAGTCAACACCTACTGTACATGACAGTAGTGGAGACACGTGCACAAAAAGTGGACAAATGACACATGCATTGTTATTGGCTGTAGCTGGCACTGGCAGGAAAAAAGGTACATCTCCATCATAAGTACTGCTGCACAGTGAAGAAATCAAACCTGCAGCATCATCCATAAACAAATTATGTTTGGCTGAAGGCATCTGTTAGTCAATAAACACCAGTACAGTAATGCGGCAGAAGTGTTTTTGGTGGCTCTGCATGCACATTTCAGCTAATTTATACCGTATAATACTGTGAAAGAAAAATGATACTGGTATTGGGAGATATTTTATGGTAGGAAAGAGCCAATCATTCCTACACTAAGCACTCCCTTTCATAGTAGCATAAGTAATTCAAGTTATTTTTGGCATCTCTGTATGAAAAGTGTAAGATATTTGATCACTATAATTACTGCCAATTCTTACAATTTGGTACTATTTGGCAACAGATTTTACAGTTAAATTACTTTTTCCAACTTGAAACATCCACACTCCAGGTATCTGCACAAAAGTGGCAGGAAACTTTTATGTTCTTCTCTCAGTAGCCAAATTCGTCTTCCACTCCACAAAGAATGTCATAGTGAAAACAAACAACAAATTGGGATGGAAAACACTGGAATTGTAATCTCAAAAGGATAAGTTGAGAGTGCAGTCAACATGAAATGCAATAGGAACAACTAAATAATAATATTTTATTTATAGACGTATATGTAGATGTTGCAAGCCTTTTATCATTGTGTTCCACTGTGTGATAGTCTCATAAAGAAATCAAAGAGAAAGCAAACAGGGATATAGCAAACATTGGAATTGGAATCTCAGTCCAGAGTGCAGTCAACATGAAATGTAATAGGAACAATTATTATTTTGTTTATAGATGTACATGTAACATATTTTGACGTGGCAAGCCTTTCTCTCAGTAACCCAATCATTGGCCTTCCACTGTGTGAATGCCTCATAAGAGCGTCATAGAGCATGCAAGCAGAGCAAACATTGGAAATTGAGAGTACAGTCAACATGAAATGCAATAGGAACAACTAATTTTAATACTTTATTTATAGGTGTACGTGTCAAATGTTTTTACATTGCAAGCCTGCCAAGGAATTGGCCTTCGATCCACTATTGTGACTGTCTCAAATACCATCAATAATGCTAAACACAATACATGATGCATATTTCCATAAAGATTTCCTGTGTTATCCATATCAAAAGCATGACTCCATCATGAGACACTTCTGACAGACCATTGATGCAAATGTTGCCGATTATCCATCACGTTAGTTCCATTTATAGACGTAGCTACATCTCCCATATTTTTACATTGCAAGCCTGACAGTGCCAAGACATTGTCCTTCCGCTCTGTGACTGTCTCAAAGACCATCAATAATGCTAAACACACTACACGATGTATATTTCCATAAAGATTCCCTGTTTTACCCATATCGAAAAAAGGCATGACTCCAGCACGTACAAGACACTTGTGTCGGACAAATAATGCAAATGTTGACAATTATATCCACTACTATAATAGCTACATCTACAAATCTTGGCACAATCAATACCACAAGAAGGAACATTTTGCAATGACTGCACACTAAGGAATACTTCGCAATGGCTCTCAAACAAAGGATCTATATTTAGCTGTAAACGGCTCTGGTACAGAGATTTCCGTTGCTAAATTACTAATTATAAGCTTGTGCTAAAAATATTCACTTCCAAACGCCCCAGCCTCTCAATAAAATACATTAACAATGTAGAATGAACAACAACAAAAAAGATACAACAATAAGCTACAAATGTGTAGCTATATGGTATCAGGGCTATACAGTTCTGCAAACATGTAACTATATGATATCAGGAGAATCAGTTCTTCTTCCTTTTGCCTCGAGCCTTATGTTTCACACTCCCAATCGGTCTTCCCTTATCTTTGACACTCTCAGTCAGTCTTCCTAACACAGTGGCTTCAGCCTGATGTTGCTGCTTTCCCTTTTCAATAGTTTCTTTTTCAAGCTGAAAGTTTCGATGGTGATACTTTACAAAACAGTCACTGTCACTAGAAAAGCAAAGAGGTACTCTGTAGGCAGCACACATCCATGTTGTTCTAGTCCTGTTTCCAAGCTTGATTTTACAGTATACACAGTCAGGTTTACCCTCACTTCTTACCATGAAATGAATAACAGTTGTATTCCTTGCAGGTCTTCCTCGAGATCCTGGGATGGTAACTGGGGAAATTGTTGGAGCGGCCGCAGGGCAAAGAGCTCGGATGAGCTTTTCTCAAAACTGATAGTGAAAAATCTTCTCCGGATGTATGGCTTTATATAAAATAAAAGAATTCACAGTTGCTAAATCAACTATGTGGAAAAATAAAGTTTTCCAGAATTTTTTAGTTTGACAGAGAACCTTGTAGTATTTTAGTATTTGATCATAATGATAAACACCACCCATGGAAGCATTGTACTTGTAAATAGCTATTGGTATGGGAACATCTTTTTTTGTTTGTTTGTTGCTGGTAATCTTTGTCCTTCCAGTTATGAGAGACTGTTCCTTCAGAATGACCGTCATGTTCTGTTGTACAAACAGTCACGACTTTAGTATCCTTCCACACAATATACACTGATTCATCATCCCTCATGTAAACCCCTGATCAGCAAGGCTTCTTTTTGTATTGCCCAATAATATTTTTAACTTGTCTGGGAAATCCCATCCTGTTAGAAGCCATTGTACCAGTTCATAGATTTATTTTCATAGAGATCTTTCAGTAGCTGTGGTGATGTGTAGAAATTGTCCATATAAACACGATATCCTTGGTTTAGAAAAGGTGTGGAGAGATTTATGACAACATCATGACCAAGTCCATTTGCAGATAATGATTCACCTTCTTTCCTACGATAAATTGACTACATATGCAACAAAGCAAATCGATTACTTGGTTTCCTAAGGTGAAATATGCATTCCTGTCATAAACACTTCAAAGAGTATGCCTACAAACAATTTCTACTGCCATCTACCGAATATTGTTGTGCCATCTGGGACCCACACCACCAAAATGACATCTCTAAACTTGAAATTATGATGATTTAACATTGAGCTGCTCATTTTGTCTTAAATAAGCCTTGGAACAGACACCACCGTGACAGTATCACAGAAATGTTAAATGAACTAAACTGGCCATCTTTACAAGAACATAGAAAGCAAGCACGCCTCATCCTATTGTACAAGATAGTTAATCATTTATTACTGGTCCCAAATCGCTGTCTGCCATCGTTAAATCAAAATGCTACCCAAGCCCATCACAATCAGAAATTTAATCATATACAATCTTCAGTAAACACGTATCTCTATTCATTCCTACCCAGAACTATTCCCCATTGGAACGATCTATGTATCCCAAATCTATCTACCGTATGGAGGGAAACTTTGGCGCCGTTAAAATTTGGCGAATTTGGCGAATGACCATGAATTCGCCAAATTTTCCCCATCCAAATATTTTGGTGGCGAAGAAATAGCAAACCAAACCTCGAACTAATCAATTTTCTACTCTACCAAGGGATACTGGGCCAGGGGTCACACTAGAGCCAAGCCTGCCTCGACTACCTCACTAGATAGCTAGCTAAGGTAGGGGCGGGCGTTTCCGGACAAAGTTCAGGGGCGGATCCAGAGTTTGGAAAGAGGGGGGCACTTTTCTGAAAAACAGTTGAAGACCAAAAAAACTTGCTGAAAACCAGTTGAAGACCAAAAAAAAAAAAAAAAAAGGTCACGACAATAATAGCTAGTTATCCTTACCAACTATATCACGTCTGTTATGTAAAATAAAATCCTATTTATAGCTTCATAGGTAAGCTACACTGCCTCATGAACATTGTGACTGCTTTATTAGAGTAATTGACTGCTCTATTAGAGTATCTCGATCTTGTATGCAATTTCTTGGGGGGGGGGGGGCCCAAATGCCCCATCCTGGATCCGCCACTGAAGTTTGTACATGTATTAGAAAATCGCTTTACAATTCGGAATACGCAGCTGTCCGGAAACCCCCTTACTTACCTTACTGTACACGGCAAAACGGGAGTGACAAGTAGTGAGTCCTACTATATTAAGTACGATACCAGAGGGTGTAGATCTACTGTCTATATAGTATTATCTTTTAGTTGATAGCTGACTCCAGACGCCGAACTGAGAGGCGTGGCACTCCAGTTCTCGCTTCAGGCACAGTGATTAGTAATCTAATTAATTTAAATAGGGCGTGCGCTTTTCTAACAATTCGCCAAATTTTATTTCGCCAACAGTGATATTTTGCTTGATTCGCCAAATTTTTCCCCCTCCAAAGTTTCCCTCCGTACGATACCATTGATTTAAACAATTAACTACTACTTTATAATTGTACCTTAGCACTTATTGTAACTTAGTATGTATTGTAACTTAGCACCCACCGTAATTTAGTACTCATTGTAATCTAGCACTCATTGTAACCTAACACCTATTGTAACTTAGCACTTATTGTAACTTAGCACGTATTGTGACTTGGCACTAATCGTTATTGTAACTTAAACTAGGCACTTAACTTAAACTAGGCACTTAACTTAAACTAGGCACTTAACTTAAACTAGGCACTTACATGTATGTACCGTGTACATTAGTGTTAAAACCCTGTCGGGTGATTGCTAATTAATAAATTAAATTTTTTTTACATTGTGAAATTGTTAGTAAAACCATTGTGGGAATCGCATAAGCACCACAGTTTGAATCCCCACTTTGTGGGTTTATTTTTTATGTACTGACGAAATGAAAACCTGGCTTTAGATTTTACCATCCTTTTATCAGTACTGATTTCTACATGTGGTTGGTGCAAAGAAAGACAATTTTGTTGCAAGTGATCTACAAGGGATCGAACCTGTAAAGAAAATACGAATCTTATTGTCTACACTACAGCAACATACATGACAAAATTATGCTCTTGTATCACATGTACACAACTGTTTGTCTTTTAATTTTTAGCTCCTCCTCTGTCTTTTTATCAACTACATGGAGAAAACATAATGGACTGTCAAATTTATTTTGGCTCAATACACTTGCTATAAATGGATCATAGCACAGGCTTTCACTGGACTATGCCAGCTTATATCGTGGAATCTTTCAATACCCAAAATGAATTAGCATACCACCTAAATTCAAGAAGTCTTCCTGAGACATTGCATTGTATTTTTTATACATAAAAGCTCTTCGATTTTTCATGCTCTCTGCATATTTGTCGGAACAACTGCAAATATAGTCCACTAAGTCTTCACTAAACAATAGTTGGAAAAGACCTTTAGGTGATCTGTCTACACCTGGTGGTAAATGAGTACCGACACTGCGAGTCAGTGTGAAAGGAATATTTGTGCCGTAACCACTATCTGGTATATCAAGGCTACAGCTGGTCAATTTCTTCTCTGGTTTCTTACTATTCTTTTTTTTTGTGCAACAATTTTGCTCCTGTTTTTGTTTTTCTTGGTGGAACTAGTTTCCTGTTCATCATCTGTTTCATTTTCCAACTCTGGTTTACTTTCTGAATCCACATTTGACTCTAGTGGTAATTCAATATCATCTGTATCGTGCTCATTAACACTTGAACTATACGCTCCAATGTCCGGGTTACTTAGATCAACATCTGAGCCACTGTCTGCTGTGGATGAACCAGAACCACTGTCATAGTAACTAATTCCCACACATACCTAATATGCCCAAAATTATGCCGACATATTAGATCGCCACATCCCTGAGTAGCAACACACAATGATGCATCAAATTAAACTTTAGTACTGTACTAACCAACCATAGGATCTGACTTCAAAAATCAACAATCACGACTGACCAAGTAGTAGCTATTTTAGCTGTTTTATAAGGTTGTAAGTTTGGAGATGTGCATGTAGCTAGACATCATATGTGACCCTATATTGAAAATCATACATTTTGACACATTGGTCAATTTTCTATTTTATAGCTAAAATGAAGCACTGAGTAGTGATTATCTACCTTGTGTGAAAATTTTGTGATGACACATTGAAGCATTCCAAAGATATGGCTGATTATTATTACTGTCTATACATAAGAACTAACTTTTCATTATCAGTTTATAGAACTGCATAGTAATCAGGTGTGACAAATTGATAACAAATCACTCTGTTGACAAAGATCTCCATTCTTACAATCTAAAATGGATGAAAAGAGATCTTTGAGAGTTTAATCATGTGTTTTTTGCGCTTTTCCTCAATTAAATCACTTGTATTATAGTATAAAGACAAGAAAATGTTTGGTTTTGGGAATGTATAGGTAATCACATAGTGACCACCCTTCATAGTTTGTAGTACACATCTATCCAGTTCTATGTGGCCATAACTTCTACCAGGTGATTACATCATTCTTTTTATTACATCATTTGTTGTTGCACTTAAGCTTCACGTGTCAGCAATTTGATTGATTACTTAAAATGTCTACATTTGTTGCACTTAAAAGGCTTCTATTGTCAGCTTACTTGATTGGCTATTCACTACAACCAATTTCTTGTTGCACTTAAAAGGCTTCTTTGATTCTGCTATTTTATTACAGTGCAATTACAGAAACAAGACATGCGATTTGGGATCAATTGCACTCCTACTACTGTATTAGGAGTAATGCATGGCAAACTAAATCACTATGTGATTAGTTGGTGTCCCACGCACTGTAAAATTACTACATGGTCTGATATAATTGAGTATATCTCCTAGAAAAAAGAAGCTATGGGTGTGAAATTCCACAACAAGAAGGCTTAATAATATAGTTTCTTTATCAAAATGTACAAAAAAAATTTTAATTTTAGAAAATCTCTGAAATTTTCAATTGAGTATTCCCACAAATTTTGCATGTGCCCAAATGTATGGGTTACATATAGACATTCACCCTGGTCACCCCCCTCCCCAAAATCGATTCCCCACAAAGGAGAAATCCTAGAATAAACATTGAGTGGAGGAGATTGCTGTACCTGTAGAAATCACCCACACCAATGTTTCACTATGCAAGTCATGAATAGTACTCATGCTGGTAGTCTATATTCTCTCTACTCAATAACGTATGTACTGGCAAAATTCTGATCGTTTAATTAATGTTTCACTAGTGCGGTATGATGAAAATCCAGGTAATAGTGCTTCCCAATTAAGCATCATGGAAAAAATGTAGGGAAAAAGGGAAGTCACCTACACCTGCAGATATACTAGTGAACATTTAATCTCTAATTCAGTCTATAGCTAGTCCCTATTTCAGTCTATAGCTAGCTATGACTGAATTAGGGATTAAATGTTCACTAGTATATCTGCAGGTATAGGGAACCTCTCTTGTCCCTACCTTTTTTCCATGATCTTAAAATTTCTTTTCCTTATACTTGATCATTCAATGTAAAAGCTCTGCAACAACTTTGTTTATGAATGAATAATGCTAGAATAATTTTAAGGTATTGGGCTCTACAAGGTGGCGATAATGACTTTCCCTTTGATTTAGTTATATTTTGTTTTGTAGATTCTAATTGTAGTGGTATTTGTTGATTATTATTAATCATCAGTCACTATCCCACTATAGTACAGTGGACCCTCACTTATCCGGACACAACGGGACCAAGCAGTGTTCAGATAACTGAAATGACTGGATATATGAAGCATTGACTGAACAATGAAATTGAACATATTGGTACATGCGTATGATAGCCGTATGAACCTATGCATATATTATAATAATAATGATGTGAAATGAATTACAGTGTACAATTTAAAAATGGTATGACACTGTACAGTGGTACAGTACGTAGATGTACAGGTGTACTGTACTGTTGTATAACACAAGAACTTAGGTTATCAAATTCATGGAGATTATTTAAAGTAGGAATCTAAAGGGGTTTGCTTCAATTTTGTAAACCATTTTGTAGCAGCCAAGTCTCTTACCCTTTTAACAGTAGCACTGAAGTAGCTGTGCTTTCAGGTTGCTTCTCATACCAGAGTTGCTGCTGCTTTTTCTCATTCTTCGCAATGTCTCCTACGGTCGATTTTTCAATCCCCTATTCCCTTGCAAGACTAGACATTCTCCTTCCTTCAAGCAATCGATAATTTCAAGCTTGGTTTCCAATGACACGCAAGTACACTTTCTTTTCATAGCCATTTTTTTTCTCACAAACACGTGACCTAAAACTTTGAGGCTAGATAATCTGAGCGGCTGGATAGTCGAGGGTCAGATAAGCAAGGGTCCACTGTATGTACAAGTTGAGCTGAATCCTGAAAATCAGCTAAAAATTAAAAGTGGAATTTTTCTCAACAGTGTTAACATTTCTGCCAACCAGATGATAACAGCGAAGGTGTCAACAACAGACACTTATGGTTTAGCTCCATTACAAGTTGGGAACAGGGCTATAATGGACACTGTATTTGTATGGCTTCCCATTGTGAAAATTTTGATTGGCCATAAATATTATGTTAGACATTTGAATAAAAAGATTTTGAAATATTTTAGCAGGTCAAGCAGTACTACAAATGAGCCAAGTTTCAAGATCGTGTGTAATCACATCCAAGCGTTATTAATGTTTTTGAGGATTCAGCTCAACGCGTACATACTATAGAGACCTGTAAAGAAAGCTGTACTGAAAGTCTGTGTAGCAGGACATGGCACTATTGTTGTCATGTATTAATTTTGTTTTACTATTGCTGCTTGTTTAATCTCTCATTAACTGACAACTAGCCATGCATAGTAAAAATAATGCGTAATCTGTTCACATAGCTACATACAACAGACATAAAACTAGATGTAGGGGTACACAGTTACAACAATTTAGTGCATGCATTGTATATAAACAAAATATTACAAATACTAAATTAAATGTCAAGAGTCAGGTTGCACACTACTAGAAAATGCATTATTAAAATACTTCTGCCAGCTACAATCTATTGTAATACAGTTTTGTACTCCAATAGTATCAGGCTTCCAGCTTTGATTGATATTTTCAGTCATACAATAATAATCACAAATTTTTTTCCCATTCATTTGAATAATCTCCCATTTTTTTTTAAGCTTAGTCATATGTTCATCAAATTCTGAGGAAGGATAAAATGAGATTGGTTCTTGAAACACATCTTTTGAATCTTTTATTGTTTTTTCAAGAGAGTCTATTTTCCTTTGAAGTTCTCTCAATTTACAATCTATAGCATCTTGTCCATAACTTCTAGTCAAATCAATATACATTTGCTTCATATCATCTTTCCTTTCAGCTTGAAATTTCTCATCAACTGCTTGCTGTAAACCTTCTAGCACCATTTGCTCAGTAATAGTTAACCCACAGTCTTCTATCTTTGTTATTGTTTCTACAGTGGGTCCACTGTCCTTATCTTTTTTGGTATGTTTGCTAATCAATTGAAAAAGCCTTCCTCTGCGTCCATCAGAATGCTCAATATGTACAAAGCCTTTATTATAATCACCTTTTCCTGCTTTTTGTTTAGTAGTTTTTTGTTCAGTAGTTTCCTGTTGTGTACTGTCTGCACTGATGTCACTTTCTTTTTGTTTAGTAGTTTCCCGTTGTGTACTATCTGCACTGATGTCACTTGCAGCTGATTTCTGAATATATTTGTAAATTAAGTTCATTGGCATAAATGTTTTTTCTATACCTGATAGCATTTTTGGGTCATATTCTAGCAAAACCACATTTGGCAATCGAAAATTCCCTTCAGGATCAAAATTTGTCTTTAGGGCCACATCTTCAATGCTTTTATCATGCAAAATTATAACGGAATCAACAAAAATAGGAGCAGTCAATAAATGACTGACAGAGCCTTGTATTCCAAGCTTTGAATTAATAAAAATCTTTGAACTGCATGTTGGAACATGTGAAACTGTTACGGATGACTCCATCCACTCTATAAAGGGCTTTTTTCTCTGTTGAATCCAACCACATGGTGGTTCTGTGATTAACAAGTGAAATTCTATGTCCAGTTTTAGTTCAAAATATTTATCATTCTCATTAAAAGAAAATATAGATGTATTACCTTTCAAACAATTGGACATTTCTAATTGAAAAAATATTGGAGCTGCATCATAGCATAGACTTTCTGCATGCATACTGCAAGGAGCGGAAGAGTAGCACATCTGTTCATCATTGTGACGCGTTCCTGCTGCAAAGGTAGCTATAAATGGATGCTCTCCTACTTGATCACATATTAATGCCGCAATACATTTGTGTTGTTTTTTCTCTCCTTTAAAGTACCCTTCGATTGAATCCGAATACTTCTTACACACTAAGTCAAGATATCTGCAAGAGTAAACAAGTTTAATTGGTAAGTCACTAATCAATACTATCCCCACAGAACATTCATACCAAAATAATATACAAATCCCTTTGAGGACCAAACGAATAGCCGGTTATTCGAATTAATATTCGTTTGAATTGTAGTCGAATAATAAACTTAACCCTCGATTATTTGCACATGATTGTTATACAAAGGCACGTGATTAGCTGTCAGCAATTAACGTAGCAGAAAGTGATGCTAATGAAAGGAAAGGATGGTGGTGATAAAGCAAAGGCTAGAAATAGCATTAGGCAGTCACTAATTGGTGAAGATATACCAATGCTATGGCGATTCGCCATAAGTGCAAGACTTTGTATGGATTCATGGCTTACTCCAGGTACTTTACTTTGTTATAAACACTTCCATCACAATATTGCTGCAGTAATCCTTTCAGAAAGGGCACTATGCTATCCTTTTCTTTTCAGTAAGTTATTTATACGAAGCCATGCACAAACCTGTTTGTGTTTATTTATAGGCTTCTTGGTAGTGACCGCCTTAATTACTGGATTGCATTCATAGCAATGAAACCTTACACCGATTATTCGAGTATTCGAATAATAGTTGAGTGAATATATATTCAAATACAGAAAACTACTATTCGTTTGAGCCCTACGAATTACTTTGCAATTATGGTGGGATGCATAATTTTGTTTAATAAGGAAAGCTGTGAAATGAAGATGAATTATTGTTTAGCATAATATTTTCATATACTACGATAATATTCAAATAGTTTTGTTTTACAGTACCTGTGATATGAAGCAGTGACCGGGCGGTGTCGTTTCCACTAAGCATCCTCTTCGTTTCATTGCGTATTCACATGATCTTCTGTATACCAATCGAATTGCCATCATGTGCGGAGTCTAATGGTGTTTAGTTTAATGTACTGGGACAACGCACCATCAAGATATGGCCAATCAAAGGGTGATTATAGAGTAATGGCAGATGATAATGGAAGAGCTACTTTCTTTTGGTGGCCTATCAGCGGAGATTTTTTTAAATGAAGCAATGCTTGGTATGACTTTGTCAGAAATTTCATGGTGAGTATTGTGGTGTTAGTGAATTCTTTCTACTGTGTTTCGATACGGAGTTATAAAGGTTTATACAAGCCCATGTCCAATATATTGGACTTCGGCCATTAAAAGGATAAACTTTACTCCTACAAATATACTGTACTTATCAAAACACACAGTAGTGTACTGTGCAACCAAGAAGTCACCATACCATATATATTACAAAACTAAGTACCAAACAGTCAAACAAAATACAATACTATTATAACTTTTTGTTTTCCATAATTATCATTGTGCCTGCATGTACATAGATAGGAAGTAATCGGGTATAACAACAAGCCCTAAAACCAGTTGATGGCTGGCTTTGGGTTTTTGAAATACAAAAACAAGTAAAATTCATGCAAAAACAACTAAGCTGTGATAAAAGGTGAGGCCTTCAAGCCTTTGTGAAAAATAGCATGAAGTAAAAGGTGGCAGCCAAGAAATGGTTGCAATGATGTTACTGCTAATCTTTTTAATAATGGCTTATTATTGGTTGGCATTAACATCATTGCATCAACGTCACTGTAGACACTTCTTGGCTGCCACCTTTGATTCACAACACTTTTAACCCAGTTGTTGAAGGCTGTTTAAAAGTTCACACAATAAAAATAGCTGGTTTTGAACCACTCCAGAATACCCCAAGCCAAGCCTTAATCACTAATCCATTTCTATAGTTATCAATATAACTTTTACCTTATAACTATATCATGTATCATGTTTATATACATAATCCAAAACAACCAAGTTGAAAATAGGGTGCGGGCCCAAAAATCTAGGTTAAAAAAATGTGAAATCCAAGTTGGTGGCCATAATGGTAGGTAAATGGCAAAAAATTTGAGAAATTACATGATACCAGGGACAACTGTGAAGGCTCACATGAGAATCCCAAGCAGAGAGTCACAAAAGAAGTTGCAGCTCAACTCAACCAGAACTTGAATAGTTGAACAGTCTACTTCTTAGGATTGTAGATAAGAACTCAATGTTTTTGATTTATGTTGTTGAATAATAAATCATTCAATATGGTGTGTGTGTGTGTGTTCTCGGGGTTTGCGCGGCTCAACCAGGAACTTGGGCTCCAGGGAAGAAAAGTTACAGGGTTCCTACAACTTTGGAGGTCTTACCGAGATCCTGAAGAAGTAGATTGGAGCGTGGATAAACTATGGACGTCTGCGTAACCTGCAAGATGGAAGTTACAGATGAAGACAAGGCCATGGTGTGTGACCTTTGCGACAAATGGGAACATGTAGGTTGTTTAAAGCATAATGATAAGCTGAGTGTTGAATTGTATGAGGCACTGGTTGGGTGTCATTCTATGGCTGTATTGTACGTGTGTTCACCTTGTCGAAGGAAGGCTTGATAGCAAGTCGGTTGCATGTTTTAGAACTCAAACTTTCATGTCTAAGACAAGAAGAGCAGCTGGGCAGCATGCTACATGTTGACGAGCTCAATGCAGTAGTACACGAGCTACGTGAAGAGAGCACTTATTACCACCAGACAGGCTAGTCTGGAGGGTGAGATACAGGCCCTCACTAAACAATTAATGTCACTGCATGGAAAGACCAAGACACCTGCTGAGGTTACATGGTCCAGGTCAGAACAACAGACTGAAGGTAAAAGTGTAGTACCATTGTTACAGAAAACAGATACCCACGATAGTGATGATAGTGGTTCTAGCAGTGACAACTATGCTAGTAACAGCAGTTCATCTTATCAGGATACTTAATTACCTGGCAGATGGAGTGGGAAGTGTGATCCTCATCTTCCTGGAGTCTGTTCTCTTACTGGCAGAGTTGATAAATTTAGTGGCAAATGTGGTGATGATGACTTTGAGGTTTGGCTATTAGATTTTACTGAAGCGACCAATGATTGTGGGTGGAGTAACCAACAATGTACTCAATGGTTTTCATGGTTTTTAACTGGTCTTGCTAAAGCAACTTGGCAACGTACTGTTAAGGAAGGTGACAAGGCTTCCTGGTCAAAGATAGTGGATATCTATTGTGGAATGTACGGTGTTCTTTTGACCCACGCACAGCTTATCAGAGGTACCAGGAACTTCATTATAGTCAATTTGGATCTGTCAAAGGTCTGCTGGATGCAATGCGCTATTACCAGCTCATGGTGGTGGCTCGTAAGCTAACTGATGAGATACTGGAATCTATTTTGTGGAATAAGGTTCCATTGGAACTCCATAAAGAATTGGGAGAGATTCCCAATGGTTCTGTACAAGAGCTTCTACAAAGGCTGTTGCATGCAGAAATGGTTATTCAGGAGAGAGCTAGAAGGAGTGGTAATGGTGAGAAATTCCCAAAGAAAGAAAGACAGAGAGTGAAACTGTCTCTAGTAAGTTTAACAAGGTCTCTCAAGATAAGAGTAATTCCAGTGTTCCACCAAAGCCTAAGAACCAGTCTGAAATGTCCATGAAGGGTGTAAAGTGTTATAGGTGTCAGAGAACTGGGCACATAGCTAGGAATTGTACAGAGTCTAAATCTAAATCCTCCTTTAGAGTTGGTGTTGACTGTCCAGAAGCAACTGAGTCCAGTGATGTAGATCAGGTTGATGAACTACGACTACATACAGTAGTATCAGCTTCTGATGCACAGGTAGTGGCATTGCAAGTAGCAATGAAGGGCCCAACTTACAAAGTGGATATTGTGGTTGAGAAAGGAATAACTGGACAATAGAACAGTGTAGACAGAGAAACCTATAGGTGGACAGCCATTGGGAGCTGGTGGTGAATCATTAGATGTTAAGGGTGTTACATCACTACAAGTCACCATCGAAGGTACTAATATTACTCAATTTTTACCCTGCTATATTCTAGAGTCCTCAAAACCAATTTGGAAAGGCGAGTTACAGAATTGTGGTTTGATCCTTGGTACTAATGCCATGGAAGAGTGGGGTTATAGTATTGTTAACAACAAGGGACAAACAGTGATATCAAGCAAGAACACAGAATCAGCAGTAGTAAGGGGAGTTATTTTGTCTCATGTTCTGAGATTAGGGCCACAACAGACTAGAATAGCTCGAGTGACACCAGGTGCAACTAGTTAAATAGGTCCTGATGAGTCTGTATTGGCCAGAGAGCAGTGTGACGTTTTGGAAGGTTACTGGACTAGTGAGAGTATGTTTAAAATTCTGGTCACTAGTTGGGGTGCAGAGCCAGTAGTTTTTCCTAAAGGTACTATTGTTGGAAGTATTGATACTGTACTTTAGTTGATGAGGATGACAGTATTTGGCAAGAGAAATTCCATAGAGCTGTGGTTGTTGTGAATGCAACACAAGACAACAGTGATCGTAAGAAACTCCTTGAGGCACAATTGAATATTGGTAAGGATTGTACACCTGAACAGAGAGCAGCTGTGATTGACTTGATGAAGCACAAGCATGATGTGTTTACTTTAACAGACCAGGAGCTTGGAGAAACTGAGTTGGTAGAACACTCTATGACATGAGTGATACTACACCATTGAAGTCTCCAACAAGAAGACTACCATATGCTCTACATAATGAACTTGAGAGTGAGTTACAACATTCAATGGACATTGTTTCAGGGCTAGTTTTAGTAAGGTGGATGTTTACGTGTATGACGTGTGGACTATAGGGAAAATAAGACTATTTCTGACCAATACCCAATCCCAAGAATTGATGATCTGATTGACACTGTTGGTTGTTGTAATGGGAATATCTTTACCACATTAGACCTAATTAAAGGGTATCACCAAATTAAGATGGTGCATGGGTCTAGAGATAAGACAGCTTTTACATGTCACTTGGGACTATTCCAATACAGAAGGATGCCATTTGGGTTAACAAATGCACTAGGAAAAATCCAAATTTCCTATAGTTTTGCGAATTCAGGAAATGTGCAAGGCACATAAGTAGCAGATTTCCAGCAGATATACTGGACCTACCACACAGCTTTCTCCTGCACTTTTCCTTTGATACAGGACATACCTACTAGACCTGACCTTACCCTAAGTGAGGGAATATCGTAAATACTTGCATTGCAGTGCACACCAAATATCGCTGCATTTTATCAGCAACTGGAAATATGTCTGTCGTATGAAATTCTCTTACACTTTTCCTTCATTATAGAACATTTCTACTAGACTTGAACTAATTCTTAGTGTTGGGAATGTCATATGTATACTAGCATTGCAGTGCACATTAAATTTATGCATTCACCCTGGTTTTCTGTGAGAATGGCAATGTAACTATCTGCCATAAGATATATCTTCTTCTGCATATTGTCTTGGAGATCTACACTACATAGCTAATAATTATGTTAACATTTTTGTACAAAATATCTGGTGGATGATTTGCCAAGTTCCACAACTTATGTGGCTGGGTTACTGCTGCTGTAGAAGGTAGCTAATTTGCTTTGCACTGCCAGTGCCACTTGTGCAGCTGGAGAATAAAATTAACCTATTACATTTGTGTTTTAGGACACCATCACCTGAAGTATGTATACACCGTTACCAAACTTGATCAAATGAGCAGGAGCTTAACTATACCTGGCGATCAGTGCTAAACTGGCAGTCTGAGAAATCGCTAGCACTAAGACTTTGTGTGTAACCTTATTGTATAGTATTATATGATAAATTATGCTATGTTGGTATTAACTTTATTGATTGAATTAGCTAATATGTATATAAATTAACATTATCTTATAGTCACTGGTGAAATCATTGAGTATAAATACTTAGTTGCTTGGCATTGTGCAAAGTTACAGATGAGCAGACTGAAGGATGATGAGAAGTGGCAATTAAATAGTAGGCAATGCATGAGTGGAAAACCTAGCCACAGCTGTTATCCAGCCATACAATTAGCTACTAGGACAAGGATAAACAATGCACAAAGCCAATACTAGTGCTCTCATGACATAGGTGTTTCATGTAACAGGATATGGTTACTAAATTAATGTGTGGGAGATGTAGGTTTTTTTTTTCAGTGAGAAAAGAGCAACTGAGGACAGTTGAAGCGGCGATATTCTGCTCTATGACAATAAACAATGTGTTTTTGACAAGAGATATTAGTTGCGCCCAGTGCAACGCCTAGTACTGTACATAGTTGTAGTCAGCTGGATTTCCATGGATGCCAAGTGTGCCACCATTTAGCGCGGAACAAGACGACTTTGCTTGGGACATTTAGACAATCGATTCAGTGATACAATAACCTTCATCTTGATAATGTTGATTTGGAGATACTGGTTTATACAGAGAATATCACACGGAGACAGCCAATGATGCTACGGAAGTACAGTATAATGCAGTATCATCAGAGACCTTTCAGGCATAGATAAAGCCTAGCTAGATGATTTGGAGACTATCACGGTAGGATCACAGTTTGTATGCAGGTTTAGCTAAGTTTATTTTCTATATTCAGGATAGTGATATCTACTAAACATCACTGATCCAAGCATTAATCTATATGAATGGATCCATTGAAACTGCCAAGATGTTAACTAATCACTGATCAGAAGCATCTTGTGGGTTGTCCAGCGAAGTGTATTAATTAGAACCAGAGCTTGTGTTGTACGCTACTATGGGATTAAGTATTACCATTGATATAATGCTACATCAAACAGTGCAGTAGTAAGTAGGGATCCCGCGAAAATGATACACGCCATCTAAAATGCCGCCTTTAACCACAGTCACCATTTTACGCCACAACAACAAACTCACCAGTGGGATGTGCCTATTGCAGTTCCGATGAGTGTATGCCCTGTGCACCTTGTCTTTCCTTTTATCTTCAATCAGGTTGGTTGTCTTCTTCTTCAAGCATTGAAACCATACCAAGGCATTAATTTTCCAAATCAACACTTTTCTGTAGACACCACAAAATTATTTCAGAAAGTGCTTATGCTGCTGAAAGAGCGGGGCGCTTATAATTTCAAGTGAGTTGCACGTGAAACATTAAGACTCACTTAGAGTTTGGCCAACGTCTGGACTGCAATCGACAAAGAGATTTGTTACTTAATAGACGGACTGATACTCGACAGCTTGTTCCTCTGAACACACTGACTCAGCTACTCAGTGCCAGATGGTGAGATCAGTGAGTACTCGAGTGGAAATTGTATTACTTCATCCTGTTAGTCGAGACTAAGCTCCAGACAATTGAAAAGGCCTGTTGTTTGAACAACTTTCGGCCCGAGTGAATATAACTCGGACCATCATACTGAGACAGGTCATAGATCTGAGTGCCACTGCTACTACAATCAAAGGTAAGCTATGCACACTACTACAGGCCTATGTGCTTCCAATTTTGGCAAGTACGTACTTTAATAATAGAGCTGTACAGGAACTTAATAGCTATCTCACAAGTTACACTGCAACTAGCTATGCTACAACAAAAAACTAAAACTAGTATTTAAATTTTTTTGTTAATTTAGTGAATGTGCCAAAGTAGGGACTTTCCAATTGAGCTATGCTGTAATACAGTACAGCTCAAATATAACTTCATAGCACGTGCGTTTTTCATGATTTCCACACGCGTGAACTGAAGCACGCACACGCAAGCTTGGCATAGTGTACACGCATCGGCACGCGTGTCTAGTTGCACATGTGAAACAGTTATTCACATGTACTACGCATGCATACTTCATGATACTCACGTGGCCACAAGAGCACGTGTGGCAGGTTGCATTTAGTATGTGACACTGTGGCTACATGCATTCATGATTTGACTTTGCATGTACAGTACGCATCTTGACATAGTGTAGTTTAGTCGTTAACCTGTCCTAATTTCGCCGTAACTAGCTACGTTGTAATACTTTATTATGTTTGTAACTATACATAGATACTGTACGAAGCACACCAAAGTATGATGTATCCACTGAACTTATATACTGTATTAGCTACATAACAACAATGTTTATATATTTTACAGGTAGCTACAGCCTCTATCCAGATCAGCATCAGCCATAAGTAGTTGGCTGTTGTTCCTAGCCCATGCTCCAGAACTGCAATGCTATTAACACTACAGTATTGTTTCATAGGTAGCAAAAGAGAAGGCTATTCAAATCTTAGAGGCCGTATTGTCCGCTATTAAAACCTGAAATGGCTACTGATGTTGCATTTCAAAGCTGCCCAAACTATGACTGGATAATGCAATCCCCAGGGAACTACACTGCGAAGTGCTACATATCACTATAGCTATATTTATAATTGTCTTAGTAATCTATCCATGCAGTTGCACTGATCTTAACTGTATTAATTAAATACACTGACAGGCCTGTCAGCAAGCAATAAATAGAAACGATCAAGCTAACAATCAACCTAACTATATATACTTTCTATTACATCTAATAAGCACAGAATGCAAGAATTTAGTAGCAGCCACAGATTTTCCAACCTTGGAAAAGTTTTGTGCGGGTGAATCAACCCTCAACTACCTGTAACTAGCCAAGTGTATGCAGAGCCCACATTCATGAGGGCTAAAAACAAGTATTCATATACAAATTGGTTATTAAAGTGCATTGCCCCTAGCTAAACCTATACACTGCTGTTATCTGCAGCTTATTTACTACTGCACAACTGAGCTACAATCATTTTACCCATCTGCTATTCTCCACGATGGTTCCATTCCGTATCACGTGATGTAAATAGCTCAACGTCTGGACTTTTTATGAATCGTCTTTTAACTCCTCAACAGGTAGCCTATTCCTTTTAAGCTTTACACAATGCACTCCGGAGACTCTGTTAGGACTCATAACTGCACTTTTCTCAATCAGTGCTTCTCAAAGTTAGTGCTCATACGTTACAATATCATATCAACTCAGAATAATCATCTGTGAATTAGCGTTGATCCAATGAAATGGTTGAATATCATCGGCAATAAATTCCCGGCATCGGCATGCTATTTAAAATCCTCTCACGTGATTCAATTTAAACCCACAATCATATTAATTGTGTCTCACATGATGTCAATTCAGGTCCTAATTGTGTAAGTGAAGGCATTAGTAATTTCTGGCTGGAAATTATTTTTATGCGGGTGATTAACACATTTATGCGGGTGAGCAGGTGAAAAGCCTTAAATGCGGGTGTCACCCGCGGAAGGTCTGCAGCCAACTACAAGTCATAATGCAACTCATTAACCCACTATGCCAACTGAAGCAATTCTAATAAATTCACTCATTTCTGTATGGAGTGTTCATTGTTTCTTGTGTACTACATGGCTAAATTTGTCATGGGATAGAAAGTTGTGCTGAAATTTTTGGACTATTAGTTCCAACACCTAAACATAGATGGAATAAATACAGTCAGTATTTGTGTATGAATTATGCTGTGAAATCACCCTGTAGAGAGTTCAGCTACGAACAGATCACCCTGTAGAGAGTTCATTTAGAAACAAGTCACTCTGTAGAGAGTAGGGCTGAGCGATAATGCCATTTTAGTATCACGATCGATACTAAAGCCACTATTCACTGTACTGAATAGTTCACGATACTTATAAATAAGTCAATCATAGATGGTGCTACATAGTGTATTCCTCAGTATTCCTGCAGGAAGTCTTTGAAGGTAGCATCAAACTAACCACTATCATCCTTGTTTACAGTAACAGTTATTGTAACACATGCTTTGAGGTTATGTTATGGTGTTCACACCTCTCTGCAGTGGTAACCAGGTTATGACTTACAAGGATTCTTAGCCTAATACAGCATAACAAATGGATTTTTGATGACAATAATGTACAGGCATGGTATCACGATTGTTAATAACAAAATATAACGATATTGATGCTTTCAAAATATCACAATATATCGCTAAAACGGTAGTATCGCTCAGCCCTAGTAGAGAGATCAGCTAGAAAAAAGAAGTTACCTTGTAGAAAGTTCAGCTACAAAGAAACCACCCCAGGGGAGAATTCAGCTCAAACAAATCACTAGAGACCAGCTAAAAGAAGTTACTTTGTATGTAGAGAGTTCAGCTACAAAAAACCACCCTGTAGAGAGATCAACTAGAAGAAGTCACCTCGTAGAGAGTACAGCTAAAAAGAACCACCATATAGAGAGTTCAACTGCAAACAAATCACCTGTAGAGAGCTCAGCTAGAAACAAGTAACCCTGTAGAGAGATCAGCTACAAAGAAACCATCCTGTAGAGAGTTCAGCTGCAAACAAGTTACAGTATAGAGAGATCAGCTAGAAACATATCATCTTGTAGAGAGTTCAGCTGCAAACAAATCACCCTGTAGAGAGTTCAATTACAAACAGATAACCCTATAAAGAGTTCAGCTAGAAACACGTCAGGCTATAGAGAGATCAGCTAGAAACAAGTTAACCAGAGATCAGCTAGAAACAAGTCACTCTGTAGAGAGATCAGCTAGAAGAAGTTACCTTGTAGAGAGTTCAGCTACAAAGAAACCATCATGTAGAGAGTTCAGCTGCAAAACAAATCACCTATAGAGAGTTCAGCTATGAACAGAACACCCTGTAGAGTTCAGCTAGAAACAAGTCATCCTGTAGAGAGGTCAGCTAGAAGAAGTAACTTTGCATGTGGAGAGTTCAGCTACTAAAAACCACCCTGCAGATAGTTCAGCTACAAATAAGTCACTCTGTAGAGAGATCGGCTAGTAGAAGTGACCTTGTAGAGAGTTCAGCTACAAACAAATCACCATGTAGAGAGTTCAGCTGCAAATAAATCACCTGTAGAGAGTTCAGCTACAAACAAATCACCCTGTAGAGATCAGCTAGAAGAGGTCACCTTGTAGAGAGTTCAGCTAAAAAGAAACCATCATGTAAAGAGTTCAGCTGCAAACAAATCAACTGTAGAGAGTTCAGCTACAAACAAGTTACCCCATAGAGAGATCAGCTAGAAAAAGCCATCTTGTAGACAGTTCAGCTACAAACAAATCACCCTGTAGAGAGTTTAATTACAAACAGATAACCCTATAGAGAGTTCAGTTAGAAACAAGTTACCCTGTAGAGTGATCAGCCAGAAACAAGTCATCCAGAGTTCAGCTAGAAACAAGTCATCCTGTAGAGAGATTAGCTAGAAGGATCACCTTGTATAGAGTTTAGCTACAAACAAATCACCCTGTAGAGAGAGCAACTAGAAGAAGTTACCTTGTAGAGAGTTCAGCTACAAAGAAACCTTCATGTAGAGAGTTCAGATACAAACAAATCACCCTGTTGAGAGTTCAGCTACGAAAAGACCACCCTGCAGAGAGTTCAGCTAGAAGAAGTCACCTTGTAGAGAGTTCAGCTACAAAGAAACCACCTGCAGAGAGTTCAGCTAGAAGAAGTCATCTTGTAGTGAGTTCAGCTACAAAGACACCACCTGCAGAGAGTTCAGCTAGAAAAAGTCCCCTTGTAGAGAGTTCAGCTACAAAGAAACCACCATCCATGTAGAGAGATCAGCTGCAAACAAATCACCCTGTAGAGAGTTCAGCTACAAATAAATCACCCTGTATAGAGTTCAGCTAGAAACAAGTCACCCTGGCCTTTTTGGGGGCCGCACTTTTTTTTTACAGCTTGGCTGTTTTGGTTTAGATATTATAAGCAGCAGCAGACATGGTGACACAAGTGCTATGTTATGCAGGCATACGGCAAGAACACCAAAGGTCACCATCATCATTAGTGCCAGCTTTCGGAAAAAAACAACAAATGGCCATGCAACAACAAGTGTAGCACAAGAGCTTGATGAACTTACTGCTCTAATTATATGTACCAGACCTGTTGTAATCATTGACCTGACAGAACGTGTAAGCCAAGCATGATCATACCAGTTTTTTGATCATCACTACAAGATGATGAAGCAGAGGCAGCAGCACAGGTAATATAGTATGTAAGTAAACAGGAATTACAATCAAGGCCAGCTATCAGAAAATAAAAAGAATGACAGGACTACCACAAATGAGAGCTTGTTATAATTTTGCTTTTTTTCTTAAGGCTTTACAGCACAAGTGCTGGTCCTATAGCCTGCTCTTCATTAACAAACAAACAAACAAACAAACGAATTAACTTCATTAAGCCTGTTTGAAAAGTTGAAGACAGAAGAAAACATCCATGACTGGACCTGGGCAGGCTTGAACCTGCAACCCTCCAATTTGCTCACAGGTAAAGTTCGACGACTATTATACTGCAGTATTAATGAGGACACCTCTATGTAGTCTTGTAATGAACTTTGCTGCTAGGAGTTGAAAGAAGACTTCAGCAGTGAAAATACTCAGACGCTACTGGTAATGGTTGCAATGTATTGTTTTTTGTTACTTAGTTTGTCTGGTGTTAGTTGAACGTGCTGATTATTCATGTATTATTCTCATTTATTCATAATATTCCCAAATTATGCTAGAATAATTCCAGCATAGCTTCTGTAATCAAGATTCCCAAAATTATTCTGGCATAATTCCCACAGGCCTATTAGTGGTTTTATTGTGTTAGCCCATACCATAACAGCCAAGCTGTGAAGCAGCCTTTAATAACATGTAATTTATTGCTCAAAAATAAATTAAAGTTTGGATAAAGTGATGATGTCAATAGAACATACACACGTCTAAGTAGGAACTAGTAGTAACTGGACAAACTAGTTCCACAGGTTTATCAGCAGCTCGCTTGAATTACAACTGACTTGAAAAACACCACAAGTTATAGCTTTATCAAAAGATTTCTGCTACAATAGAGTTTGCAATTGTGCTGCATACTGAAGTTTTACAATGTTTTGTATCTCTATGTAGCCATCTAGTGTCACTGTTTGTGTTGCGATGCTGTTAACTTGTCTCAGTACATTTCTCCGTGTAAATGCTGCACATGCTCTCCCACCCTAGTAAGCAATTGATTACACTTATAGTATCTAAATCAGCTTATCATAAAACAACAATACCAAGTAGCAAATCTCTGGCATTGATGGTTTATTCCAATTAATGCCCATCATGTAATTGTGTATTTTGCACTGCTGCTGTTGATGACCTCTTAAATAGTTTTGTCTACTCTAGCCCTGCTTGGCTTACCCATTATGTCAGTTCAGTTACTATGTGAGTTGTGCATAATAATGCAGTTATTGACAGTTACATAAGAAATTAGTATGCAGTGTTTTGCCTGACTTTTTTGCATGTGTTAGACTGTTTTGCTATGTTTTGGTGAATATATACTGTAATTCAGTGGAGAATAATGATAAAATCAGAAGCATAAAATGAATAAAAATGAGCATATTGATGAAATTTTAGGAGAAATTCAGCATAGAATAATGATGGAAACTTGGAGCATAATTCCCACAGGACTAACCACTAAATGCAAGTAAAATAGCCAGTTGGTCAGAAAGAAAGTCACCACAAATAAAGTATAAATCATACTCATTTGTGAGTGGATCTGCGACAACCCGCACAATGACACAAACCTACAGTATAAACCATTGATTACAATGGGCAAAATAATTGCATATTTTAAAACAAACTCTGCAAAGTACTTTTCTTTGTGAAGAAAGGGTATGCATGTAACAGTGAAACTTGGATATCATCTATACTCAGGAGGAGATTGAAAATCTTTGTTTTGTTGTAGCACACCAATGGATACATGAGTTATGGGTATGTGGTTAAGTCACATCAAAGTAATTGTACACGATTGATCATTCTTCACAGATTTCGTCTCTGTCTGTATTAAAAAAAGATGATACAAAAATTACCTAGCAATCAACCCCCCTATTCATGGTGAACATGATAGTGCAAGTTGCAACTCCGTATATCATTGCATTTGTACAATGTTTGTAATTTACTGGATGTACAAATTTATCTCTATAATATAACAGTCTGCTGTACAATGTACCAACATGCCTGTAATAGTCACTTCAAAATTTGACTGACAATTCAAAATTATGTAATCTAACTGGAAACATTTAGCAGTATTACAATGCATTTACCCCCAACCCAGGCACAGTGGAGAAAGTGGCAGGGATTTGACTTTTATAAAAATCAAACATGGGGGTATGACTAGTGGTCAAATTCCCAGGTATTCTATACTATAGGAACAGGTTAATTCTTATGTAGTTTGTAAGTTAACCCTTTAACCCACATAATTCAGAAAACAGGATTTGATAAAAATGAACTAAAAATGCACAATACTTTTGGTAATTTACATGCAAGGTTTCAAACAGGTATATTCATGAAGCGTTCATTCAATCTTTTAGAAACACACACATGCAAAAAATTCCAATGCGTTAATTTTGTGCTTGCATTTTTTAAAAACGGCTATAGCTTTAATGGTTAAACAAACATCAAAACTTTCAAACAGTCAAAATGTCCCACTAGTTGGGCAGAATTGTAGATCAAACTGAACCAAAATCCCCCACAATTCCCTGGGATAGAGGAAGAAATTATAGTTATATCCCGGTACGAGGGTGATATCATTGTTATTACACGAGTCCGAGGCGGAGCCGAGGACAAGTGTAATAACAATGATATCATCCGAGTATACGGGATATAACTGTTTTATATCCCAGTGCGCAGAAGTTTACGGATAGTAAATTAAGTTCCGGTTTGAGTTCCTGTCACTGTGCTCAAGATTTGTCCGAATTGTGTGGAGATTCTACTTCGCAGCTACAAGAGAGACCTTACATACTGCCTACAAACTGTAGCGAAGGGCGGTGTTATGAAGCAGCGATTCCAGGTACGATTCGCCTTCGTCAGAAATTGGTATGGTGGTGTCGCGTGGTGTGCAAGAGAAAAATAAAGACCAACAAGTGGCTACCATAGTCCGAGATAGAACGATGAAGCTAGAGGAAGTTAGTTCTTCACCATAGTGGCCGTTGGGAGTGATTGCTGGAGCGAAAATCGTCACGGACTATTCTTGACATTTGTTAAACTATCACGGTATTGGTAACTTGTAGTGTTATTGTGTAAAGGATTAACAGTTTTCTTGTAAGATTTAGCTAGTTTTAAGTGCTGTATTGGTGTGTTTTGTATCAATATTTCCTTATTTGGCTCTTTGTTCCATTGGTAAACAATGCCATTCACGGTTATTGTGATGTCACGAAAGAGACTGAGTGGCTCCACAACAGGGTGATAACTAATATATCGTACAGTAGCAGTGCCGCTCTGTCTAGCTGTATGGTAGTTATAACCCAGCGCGGCGCTTTGATACTCCCACGCACTGGGGCTTAAGGGCTTAATATTAATTGGTGCATGTGAAAGTATGAAGTGTGCAAAGGAGCCAGTTATCCCACAAATGACTTATGTATGGGCATGTTTGTTTCAGGATAATCAAGCCCCATACTAAGGAGAAACTTTACACTCTCGTTCATGCACAAAAATTATGAAAAGATTGGTAACCTTAAGTGTTTCAAAAATTACATGGTAGTGCAGACTACAATGCTTCAATATATGGTCATGCTCCTGTTCATACTACAGTAAGTAGAATATAACGTTTCCATCTTTGGTTTATGTTTCTCATCTATGCCATGATAAGTTAACTACGTATATAAGTAGGTGACTGTCTCAACAAGAATCCACATGCGTGGTTTGCACTAGTACACTGATTAGAATATTTTAAGAGGTGAAATCATGCATGCTGTAATGAAAAAATATGCAAGTTTAACCGAGTCATTACTCAGGGAAGCAAGCTTCAAATCAATTAAACCTATATGCCATTTCATTTGCTGCTCATGGAGAGTTCAAATATCTTTGATCCTGTAGCCCTGAGGTGTGCATGTCACATGCGCAAACACATCTCTTTACGTATACAAAACGCCTCATACAAGTGAATGTATAACTTGGAGGATTTGATGGTGAATATTTTAAGCCAAATCCCAATAGTAGAGTGCATGGCATAGTGCAAACAATATGTTATTTATAATACAATTATGAAACTTTCTTCTTAAGGGTGCTCTGTACAGTTCCACGTATGGCTTCTGAGGTTAGCACAGCTGGGGTTTACTAATGGATTCCCATGGCCACCAGTAATTATCTAATTAGTCTGTGGCTTGAAACGTCTTTTATGATGAAATAACCTGCCACAGAGTGATATACATGAGGAAGCGAAGTAAGTATTGTATCTTCTTCATCGTGGTCTAATGAATATAGCGATCCGTAATTGATCGATTATTTTCCAGTTACGCAATTAAGAAACAATAACTGTGGCCATAGAACAGCTGCGGGCACCCCAGTTTCTACACCTTGATACTAAAATTAGAACCAGTTCGTCATTTTAGACCCGATAGGCACAAAAATTTCAGATGGGCAACCATGATATTTATGCATTAGAAGAGCGTTTGTTGTTTTTTGATAGCTCCTTCTGGCGAGGAATGGCGTGGAGGTAAAGAAGACTGATTAGTGCCAGCACAGATGTGGAAGAAGAGTATCTGATAACTGAGAAGCTAGAGAACAAAAATAGAAACGCACGTTTGCTTGTACAGTTTTCAATAATGTATTTTTAAAGAATCAAGTCTCTAGGGTGTAAACTGTGGGACTAGTTCTAGTTAGAAGCGAAAAATTATAACTCGCCTTCTACAGTGAGTTAAGACATGGGATTTGGACTAAACTGTGCAGTAGTGATAGCTTATTGCAAATAAAAAGAATTTAGCAGAATGGTTTAATCCGTTCGTAAGTTATAATAGAAAACATAATTTACGGGAAGCCATATGCGGAACTGTACAGAGCATCCTTAACTCCTTATGGTATGTATTTATTATTTTCATTTTTTGAAATAGTGCCATTGTGGATTTGACATTTGGTGACTTACAGCCATTTTTGTATTGAAAATTCATCTTTATATTCTAGAGACATTATTTTACATTGTTAATATGGTTTCAAATTAAGTGTCTTGCTTAACCCTTAAAGGCACATAAGTCTATAATATAAGCAAAAATGTATAGCTGTAAACAAAGCACTATAGCATTCAAGTGCACGTCCTATGGTTACACAATATACATCGATCTACTCAAGATGTTAGAGAGTTCAGCTACAAACAAGTGACCATGCTGCGAAAAGTCACCCTGTAGAGGTTCAGCTACAAACAAATAATCCAGTAGAGTTCAGCTACAAACAAGTAAACCTGCTGAGAATTCACATGATAATTTTACAGTAAAGTAATTTTATAAACAACCTAAATACACACATAAAACACAATTGAAATATCTTTACTCTTTGTCATTCCATACCTGTAGAAAAGAAAAGAAAAACAAATATAATTAAAGCCCAAAAGCCAGCCATAGGCTGGCTTTGGGGTTCGCAATAACATCTTTAAACAGCAGGTGTCCTGCAGTTGGGTTGTAAAGACTTTAAAAATAAAGAAGTGATATCTATATTCAAAACAGCCAAGCTATGAAAAGGGTGTGGTCTCCCAAAATGCAAAAGTTGTGAAATCAAAGGTGGCAACCAAGAAATGGCCGCAATGTTAATACCGATCATTTCTAGTGATGACATCATCACTATCATAATAAAATGATTGGCATTAACATCATCATCATTGCAGCCATTTCTTGGCTGCTACTTTAATGTCACCATTAAAATGATTAGCATTAACAGGTATTTTTCGGAAGATACAGGCATTTTTCGGAAGATGCACTCTTTTTTCACAGCTTGGCTGTTTTGGTATCATGAACCACGATAGTGGGTTCATAATAGGGATCGCCCATCAAAAATCCTAATAGAACGCACACCTAAAAACCACCTTGAAAAGCATCCTTCAACTCAAAACAACCCTCTAGTGGTTCTTTGCAATGAGTATAGGTCCACTAGTAAGTATCAAGTGAAAAGGAAACAGTATGTGTATTTCAGACTACACTGAAATTTGCCAGTTTGTTCATATTCTTACTAGACATATTAAAAATTTAAAATAAGAAATAGGGATCGCCAAAAAAAGCCACGAAACAAGAAGGGATCGCTGGGGTGGTAATGTAAACCACAAATCCCTATTTTGACTCTTTATACTCAAATGGAGCATTTATAGATAGTCAAAATAGGGATTTGTGGTTTACATTACCACCCCAGCGATCCCTTCTTGTTTCGTGGCTTTTTTTAGCGATCCCTATTTCTTATTTTAAATTTTTAATATGTCTAGTTTGTGTACTTTTTTTCCAAATCCATTTATGGATTATAAGTTAATTGGCACATTATAGTTTATAGTGTAGCCTAAGCTAACAGAGATTCCTAAGTTTAAAAGGTTAACTCATTAACTAGATATCTTAATGCAACATTTATTTGTAACCTATGATAAAGACTGTATTTTCATTCTGATTTGTACACGCACAAAATAATAAGGTAGGATATATTAATTCCTAGTCTACTCAGTGTTTCAGCCACCATCGTCACACTTTGTGCCATTGCTGAAAACACACTGCTATACGAGCTAGCTACCTGTCAGAAGAATTACTGATTGTGCACCTATCATACAGGAGACAGTGTTGATGATAGCACAGGAGACTTGAAAAAGAACAAGATGTCTTAGGTGTTTATTCTAAAAGAAGGAAAAGAATGAAACTCTATGATACAAGTTATAAGAATGGTAACTGTTAGTGTTATAATTCCTGTAGAGTCCATTTTTTAAAAAAAGTGAAGAACGATGCATACATCAAGCATGTGCATTACAGGTGTAGAGTTGTCTAGCAGAATAGGTAGTGAAGAGATAGCTATACATTGTAGCTGTAGTGCTATTATTGTAGTGATGATACTTACAACACCTTTGTATAAATGTATGAGTTGCACGTATGAACATACAAGGCTGCATGCAGCAGCAACCGTGTGAGTTGGTGTTAATCAAGCTAAATAGGAGGAGATGGTTAGGCTTGGCCGAAGTCTTCCTATGCCAGTGTCTGCATGTACAAATCACAATGTCACTATACTAGTGGCCAGTGCAGGGCGTAGCCAGTCTTAACACGATTACCAGGGATTTGGCAGTCATACCCATGCAAGACTACTTTAAACTGGCATATTGAATTCCAATTGCCAGGACTTAGACTGGGCTCTAGCCCTGGAAAGCCTAGGTGTAGCCGGCTAGCAGCAGTGTGTCATAAAGTGGAACACCATAGGTATAGTCAGCAAATTTAAGTCTGGTTAGCATGTGTTCATAAATGCTTGCAACTGTCAATGTCACTAGCTGATCAGAGAATGTGCTAAAGTACACAGTAGCTAGTTATAGTGACATAAGCACAGTAGCACACAATCCTCCCATATAAGACTGTCAGGCTTCACACCCTTAAGGTGTTTATGACATGGATACCATATGGGAGTGTTGTTGATGATATGTGGTTAGACCACAAAATATTTTTAAATGGTAGGGTTGTAATAAACACCCCACCCAAATTTTTTGTTGTTGTGAAAAGCAGCCATGATATCAGCGCTACCATTTATCTTCCACCTATAACGGACAAACAAAGCAGTCACTGTGACGGCTAGGAAGAATAAACGGATGCCTTGCATGCGTGCTTGAATGGCTTCTCGTAGCGAACATGGGAAGCTTACTAGAGACCCTATTATGGCAATCTTGTAAGGTAAAAGAGTGCTGCACAACTTCAATCTGCCATCTATTAACGTTATAAATACTATAGTCGAACAACACGCATCCCTGTGCACACAAGATCCCGTAATTTTGTTCTTCTACGGCTTCTTCCGTATACGAAACAACAGGCAATGGCGAAGAAGAACTTGGAAATTTATCGAGGTGGAGGCCAGTTAGCGATCTGTGGAGTACGGGTTAATTAATGGGTCATGGACACGCGGAAGGACTCAGTGAGTAAGGCTGTGTAGTTTTTATTGCGAAAAAATGGAAGCCTTGGGCTGTACACGAGTGAAACAAAATAATAATAATAATAATATTATGAATAATAATATGAACAATTCGCGTAAAATTCGCAATTTTTGAATGTTTCCAAATTTCGTCTAGACCATTTTTACTGCTATATCACAATTTTTCTGAGTTCAGTGTTTGATAATAAGCCTTCTGAGGGTTGTTTTATGCTTGAGTCTGCTTTCTAAGGCTGGTTTTAGGTGACTGCTCTATTAGGATTTTCAAAAATTCCACTGCGATCCCCATTATGAACCCACTATCGTGGTTCATGATTATTCTTATTATTCATAATATTATTACTAGGACCGCGTCACATACAACCAAATACATACACCAACGTGACAGCCCCCTGGTGAGGCTATTAGGTGGTGAAGGCACGATCTCCAAATCAACTCAATATGTCACAGTAGTGACAGATACAACACAATAGTGGCATCGTAACTAAAGGCCACCAGTAGCTAAGTGCCAGTACATCATTGGTGTGGTAATGGCACAGTGATGTGTACACAGTATATGTAATTATGTATACAAAACATACAGGAGAGAACTATGCATTATTGCAGTATTGTATGCAGCAATACATTATAGGCAACATCAACAGATAAAAATTATTAACCAATATACAGTAAAGTATCAACATCAACTAGAGCTAAATAAGGTTCATCAGTGGTGTAGCAATGGCACAGTGACAGGTGACACACTATAATTATGCATAGTGACCCATTTTTATACACAACTTGCAGGAGATAGCTACACAATACTGTAGGAGTATGCAAGCCAGATGAACCAGATAAAGGAAGACAGCCAAGCCAGCCAGAACCTAGTAGCTAAACCAGGTGAAGGCAAAAAAAGATTAAGTATGTATTGAATTGCCTGACACCAACACAAAGGAAATTCGCCATGCCAGCTGCACAAGACAAGATTGTTTACTTGTATTTTATATGTAACTGTATTGTAAAGAACATGGCATGTGTTTTAATGTTTTCTTGTATTGCTAATTAATTAATTATTTTATGTGACTGGCAGCTGGCATGGAGACTTGAGATGTTACAAACATAAAAACTTACTTGTAATCTTCTTGTTTACGCATAAAGTGGCCTCTCGCTCTCCTGAAGTCACTTCCTTCGCGCAATCTGTAATTAAGCAAGAGTGCGGTACTGGGCGTTATATAGAATTACACGTATGATCAAGTCATCAGCACGAACGGGTGCAACGATTATATGTTTGTGCCTTTGTTCACAGGCGAATCGATCCCCGCGGTTAGTTTATGTCTCTAGGCCTCATAGTTTTCTCAAACATTAATTATTAATTATTTATTTATTATTTATGACGTAATTTTAACCACGTTTCGTATTATTCTTAGTACTTGGTTGTATAATTATTCTTTCACAGGCATAGCGAAGTTTACAAGGAGAATCCTGGGATAAAAAGTAGCAAGGCTTGCTGAATGGATCATTGTGCGTGTCCATGACCTATTTTTGATTTCGTTTTCGGATGGAAACAGCCCAAACTGGGCCATTTCCTATTGCCAAAACACCATTACGCTCGAGAAGCCATACAAGATCACGCTCAAAGTTAGGTTATTTTGTGTGGCTAAGAGAATCTGTCTTTATTAAACTCAGTATAGGCCAGGAAGCTTAATCTGGGCTGATGACTTTGTTGCAAGGTGGTTTTTTCGCTCCGTGATTATTGTACGTGGGCGAGTTATCCAGATTAAATACTCTAATAGAGCAGTCACTTAAATACTCTAATAATGCAGTCAAGTGTATAACTACAATCCTTGCGCTGAATTTGACAGCTATTAAAAACACCACTAATGTAAATTGTAGCTCATATTAGGAGACTCCCAATCTGTATGCACATTGCAATTTGATCAGTTTCATGTGTGTACTGAAATGTTGACGGCATTATTATGCAGAATGCAAAATTACACTATTCACAACAGTCTTTATTATTAATAAAAGAAATCTCATAATCCATTACTGGATTAATGAAAAAGCACACAAACCAGATGAATAAAAAATAGAAAATTTTAAAATGGGAATAGGGATCACTGAAAAAAGCCACCAAACAAGAAGGGATCGCTGGGGTGGTAATGTAAACCACAAATCCCTATTTTGACTCACTTCAAAATGACAGAGCATGTAACTAAAGATTTATGACAGAGAGTCAAAATAGGGATTTGTGGTTTACATTACCACCCCAACGATCTCTTCTTGTTTGGTGGCTTTTTTCAGCGATTCCTAGCTATTCCCATTTTAATATTTTCTATTTTTATTCATCTAGTTTGTATACTTTTTCATTAATCCAGTAATGGATTATGAGATTTCTTTTATTGATAATAAAGACTGTTGTGAATAGTGTAATCTTGCATTCTGCATAATAATGCCGTCAACATTTCAGTACACACACCCATTTTAAAATTTCCAATTTTTTATTCATCTAGTATATACTGTAACTACAGCAAACTTACTCTCTTTGTTTTTCTTCAACTGTACAGTTGGTATTGTCTTTTCTTTCTATCTCATATTCTACTCTTTCTCCTCCAACTTCTAAGAAGGCCGTATTTGTTGACTGACTAAAGGTTTCATAAGTTTCAAATGTTCCATCAGTTTCAAATGTTTCATCTCTTATCTAATGGTTATTGTACATATAAAAAGCATGGAGCAGATATACTGTATAAAGAGACTTGCACGGGAGAAACAAAGCAGAATACAGGCAACATAGACAGGTAGTATAGATTTTATGGGATATTTTAATGCTACTCTATCAATAGCTGTTGCTTAGACAAAAAGAACCTGTTAGGAAAATGCCACAAGATGATCTTTGAGCCACAAATTAGCACAGGCCCAGCTGTCATACATGTAGCCACTTGTGTACCAGTGGGTAGCAACATTACAATTTATGGCCGGAAGGGGGAAAATGATAGTGTAATTTCTCAGTAATTTATAAGCATCACAACCAAGAAGTGATCTAACTGTAAAAGAAGTGCAAACTGTGGCATCTAGTAAAAAAATCAAATTTAGTGGTGGCCAAAGATCAACATTTCAATAATCATGATTGAAACTACAGGTGTAATAATACTGCAATGAGTAAGTCAAAGCTAAGCTGTCATCTTTGATTTTTCACATTTAACACTGCATTATGAAAGGTACACCCTTTTCATAAGGAACTTGTTTTTACTTCCTTAAGGGTGCTCGCTGATATTTGAAGCCGTTTAAGTGCCAGCCCAGAAACCACATGCGGCTATTGCATCATAATTGGCATTACTAAGCATACTTGTAGTATCCGTGTTAAGCGGACATGTTTTGCGCCAGAGAACACGAGGAAGAATAGCATGTTTTTTCGCTTCAGAATTGTCACTGAAGTGTTAGCAAATGATTGTCTGATGGATCAACAGTTACACTAACATGAATTAATCTAAAAGTAAGTGTTATTTAAGGCAACAAGTGTGAACGCACTTTTCGCTTGTAGGCGACATGCGTTTGTGCCTTGTTTTCTCGAGTGACAGGGTATGCTGGTAGTTAGTATTGTAATTGTAAGCTGCTTATGTAGGGAACAATGTTACCAGCTGGAATCACAAGGCGTTACAAGCTGCTGATGATGGCGTGCCTAGCGCAACCTATCCAAGAGCGACTTGGAGACTCCAGGCGGAGCAAGAAGCTGTTCCTGTGTGTGAAGAAGAGAAAACAGAGCTTTTTGTGTTTAGAACAGCGTTCATGACATGTTATTATGAAAAGTTGTGATTGCGGTCAATAGGAATTTGTGTGGTTATTGTATCAATAATGTTGGGCGCACGCAATCTTTGCACATGTTTACTAAAAATAAAACTAGTTTTTGAGTAATAGCCGTGAAGGCTTCAAATTTTGTAGGGAGATTCGTTGATAAATTCTCCAGAGGCCTATGTTTAGATTTTGTCCGTAGCATTATGGTTTCATGAGTTACGGCACCGAGAACATGAGGTTTTGAATGGTGTAGCACACTTTTAGTACTAACTGAAGTTCTATGTACACTGTGTACTAATACTAAACATAGAGTTGTGAGTTATAAGCTGAAGTTTGTTCAACGTGGTTTCCAGTGCGCTACTGTGAAAAATGGAGGACTAGTTTCGATTTAAGTGCTTCATAAAGAACTACGCATAGTTATAAAATGGTATAGGCTAGAAGAATTCTGTTTGGTTTGTGTTGAAGAGAAAGAGAAGCACTTCCAACGTAAGTAGCATATGGATTCATTTTATACATTATGTGAATATAAGCAACAATACAAAAATTGCATGTTGTATGGCTTCAAATAGCCGCGAGCACCCTTAATGCTTACCTTTTTCTGATGAAATAAGCAAGTCTTATAGCAACTTTGCCATAACCCATGATTTTGACAATAGTTTAAACTATGATGGTTATTCCATCCACAATCTTTTCTCTGATAAGAATTCACTAGCAAATTCCATTACCATCATATTACATACGTACACAGTAGCAGTGTTACACGCAAAATTTCAAAAACAAAATACTATATTATTTCCATCAAAATTCATGGTACTGATAAATCACATTGGTACAAAATTTGTTTCTTTGCCAACCAAGAGTATGTACAATACATGTTAAACTTTAAACTTTAGCATGTAGATATGTGATCATCACTTAGAGGGATAAATTTGGGTGCTTCATGTGCATTCACACAAATCTTGTTATAAAAATATTTCACCCTCTTTGTACATGAAAATGATAGCAATTATTACGAAGTGTACGAAAAGATGTAAAATTGAAATTTAGATGAATTTTTAAAGTTGTACATAATGCCAGGGATATGATTTAACTACTTGATCTGGAGAGAACTTACACAAAAAATCTATTTATAAACAACAATGATAATTACACATGTGTGAAAATAGCAACTATTTATACGTGTGTGTGTGTGTGTGTGCGTGCGTGATAATACACTCTATTATTAACACTTTACAGTGACCAGCACAGAAGGTCTGACATCAACTTGTGCTGCAATCTTAGGATTACCTAACCTATATACAAGGACCTAGACTTCAATGACTTATAGCTAATAAGTGTAACAGAAAAGGGGCCAAAGTAAGGAAAAAATCTCTCCAACCCCAGGATTCAAACTGCAGGACACCCAATGTCTAGTCGGGGCCACACTTATTTGTCCTACTTGTCTCATGAGCTCATGATACAGAAATCATTCTCATTAGCAACACAATAAAGGACATTTGCACAGGATTCTAAATTATATCAACACGAACACTATTGATTTTCACATGCAATACAACACTTTTACATGGTTACCTGTTTGTTTGTAGGAGTGGGTTCTCTTTGCTGATTTAGCTTTGGTTTAGGGATCTTAGCATTACAATGCTTTGATGGAACAACTGGTGGAGGAGGAGGTGCCTCGGGAATAAAAGAATTACCTTTTCCATTAAATGTTGGCTCATCTGTTGGCTTTTGACATTCATTATTTATCTCACTTCGTACAACTGTTGGGCTCAAATCACCATGAGTGCCCATGGGCAAACTAGGAACCCTGCATTTAGGGTCTCCTACATCTGCTAATTCAGATATCATAGAATTACTGATTTCTGATGGATTGGCACTCTCCATAACTTTTTTTTTGCTGGAGTGCCCTAAAAAAGTTACCTGCACTGAGATCTGAGCTTACAGAAGTGCTTTCCTCTCTACTTTGAATATGACCTTCTGCTGTTTGTGTTTCAGTGAAAAGCACTATTTAGCTCCAATTCATAAGTCACTTCCTTCTCTTTCAAAGTACTCTACCTCACCAAATTATTATCCACTTTAAGATTTAGCAAGTGATAGATTTCACAGGAAAAAACCTGTATAAAAAGCATAATTACAATTTAATGAAAGTTACAGATACGTACTGTACTATCATACAGTATGGTACATATGAAGTTTGCAGCAAGCATTTTCTCACAATAAATACTGACCAAAACCAGCCTCACTATACTTTCATGGTGACTTGACAGTATTGGTTAGGAATAAAACGATTCCAATACATGCCAACTGCAAGAATTTATTCAGTGGAACTTTTCTATTGACTGACTGATGCCTTAAGACTAGCATCAAGACACACAGTAGTGCAAGACACATGCGGTCAAGAAAGCTGGTGCACCACACCATGAGTATGTTGACAGGAAGAAAGAAAACAGCTTTTTCACGCATGCATAGCTCCATGTCCCCTTCTCAAAAGCACACCATTTTTGCATTATAGCTGTCCACCATGTAGGATAGGCCACACAGCAAATTTGATTAAATTCGCAACAGCCATTTGTATGGATGTTCGAAATCTTGCTTTAATTTCTTTGTTTTTATTTTATTTTCTCTTTTCTTTTTCTACGGGGGCTTCGATTTATTTTTCCACAATTTGCAAAAATTGCTATAAAATGCAAACGTGCAACTCGGCTACCTCGATCTTTGGCACAAATGAAGAATGTGTAATGGTGGATTCACGTACCAAGTTTGCTGTGATTTTGAGGAATATCCGAGGAGTTATGAGCATTTAGTTACATAAAGAAAGATCAAACTTCTGTCATGGCTACAGGGTAAACCGAGTATAGGAATAACTGGAAAATTGGTGTGTAGATAGGCTGATCATCGTAGCAGTGCCTTTTGATAGTTTTAATAGCAATAGAGATACAGCGACAAAGTTATAAAGCAAAAACCAAACAAGTATAAAATCGTGTGATCAAGATACTCTAATAGAGCAGTCACCATGGGGTAAAAAGGTGCACAAAAAATGTCGAGAAAAAATAACTTACTAGAGTTTGAACCAGGGGCCTCCATACCTAACGCCTGCATCCTTAACCACTGAACCACTGCTACCTTGGCTGATCACCTCACTTAACTTCTGCTTTATAAATGAAATTTCTAGTTTAAATCTGTTTATAATTAATAGTTTGTAATTTTATAGATCTACCAATAGAAGTACTAGATTGTCTAGAACATTCTACGTATGTTCTATTAGAAGTCCTCAAAAATGTGCACTCTAATAGAGTATTAAATAATACTATCAAATACTAAATTAAATCATGCAATGCAATACATTTATAAGTCTGTCTTTAATAATCATCGTTGTGTCTGGTAGTGCATAGAAAAGAAGAAAAATGTGAGTAAAAACAAACCTTATAGTCAGTCATAGGCTGGTTTCGGGGCCTTATAAAGAACAAAAAGAAGTGAAATCCACAAAAAAACAGCCAAACTGTGAAAAAATAGTGCAGCCTTAACAAGTCTAGGCACACCATTTTTTCACAGTTTGGCTGTTTTGTGTGGATAAGTCAATAACAGCTAAGACTATAGGGCTTGATTTTTCACTGTTCAGCTTGTGAAAGAACTTTTCACAAATGTGCTGACACAGTGCCAGGACAAAGTGAAAGTTGAGTGGACATCAAACAATGTTTCTCCTTTACTTCATGTGTTTCTGCCAACTTGGGATGTTTATTTTTTTAACTATTGGGATTACTTGTACTGCATAACTGATCACTACACAACCACTCACTAACAGTGATCATCAGAACAGGAAAATGCAGTGCTTTAGGGTACTGGTCACGTACAACGGCATCTATGGAATCAATTCTGTTACAGGGACTTTTAAGGAAAGGAGTCATAAGAGTTTCTGTCAAAACATGAAAGCCTTTTAGCTGTGAAGTGCATTTGCCTTAGTAGCAGCTATGCGATCAAACCTAAGTAGTGCTGCTGTAAATGTTTGCGGCTCTATAACTAAGGTTCTAATTTTAAGAGATGCACTGATACCTTGCATAAAATGAAAGCTGCTGCTGGATGTACACAAACTAATGGCTAACAGGTGATAATTACGACAGACAAATTCAATTACTGGCCCAACAACTAGACTAAGTGTAATTGACTAGTAAATACCACTGTCAGACCATTATTTCATACACCACTGCTTCAACCCAACAGGTACTTTTTGGCTTTACAATGCATTCATCATGGGTTTACGTACCTGTGTCCTCCAATTCCTTTTGACAGTGCAAAGTGATGATTTGCATTAGTCTGTAATGACTTTATAACATTTATAAGGGGAATCATCCATTATTCTAGTGACTAAATTAATTGCAGTGGCCTTCTCATACTATTCTCCATTTGCAACATTGTGTAACAGGCTGAAAATGAAGCATAATGGTCACATAACTATTCAGTAATTATTTTGTGATAGTTAGGATGCACATTCAGATGCAAATGATATGTCTGACATGTACCATACTTTCTGTGATGTTTCTGTGATGTGCAGAGTTTGATCTGCCTATTAGGGCTGGAATGAATATACAAATACACCCTTCACAGCTTCTTTTGGAAGTGTTACCAAAACTTTGAAGATTTGCTGTTAATGTTGAGCTAATAGTTAATGAACATAATTGATAGGTGTACAAGCTCCAACACTTCATTGTAGGTCTAGTGCATCCAATAACTGAATAAGGCAAAATAAAGCCCCATTAAAGGTAGGGCTGAGCAATACTGCCATTTTAGTATCATGATCGATACTAAAGCCACTATATTCACGATACTGAATACTTCACGATACTGAATACTTCACAATACTTACAAATATGTCAATCATAGCTGGTGCTACATAGTGTATTCCTCCAGTAAGTCTTCAAAAGTAGCATCTGCAGGGGTAACCAGATTATGACTTACAAGGATTCTTGAGCCTAGTACTGCATAACAAATGGCTTTTAATGACAGTAATGTACAGGCATGGTACCATGATAGTTAATAACAAAATATCGCGATATCGATACTTTCAAAATATCGCGATATATCGCTAAAACGGTAGTATCGCTCAGCCCTAATTAAAGGAAGACACCGAAATGCAGAAGATCCTATAAACAGAATTTACCAGTGATTCAGCAGAAATTGGACAACATTAAGTTAATTGCAGGAAATGCCATTCACTGCTATACACATCATGGTGCATCAAATTTGCTCTATAAATGCTCCTAGAGTTAATATTTAGGCACTCTGTGGTTTTCATTGTATCTTCTAGCAGTTATTCTAAGATGATCATGGCCTTGCATAAACAGGAAGAGGAATAAATAGATCCCTTGGGCACTATTGCACACATGGTTGCATAAGTGATGGATTTGTAGTCATGTGCAATTACCATTCTGGTGGAAACTTAGAAGTGGTTCTGGCATTATGTTTTAAAGGGAATGGTAAGGAAATAGATTAGACATGTTTTAACACTCCACTGGGTGTTTTTACATCACAGATTGATGCCCTTGTCTGTTTATGTATATGCGTAGTATACCACAAAGGGATTCACTGTATATAGTCTAGTGGAACCTCTCTTTACAAACTAAGGACACAATTAATAGAAAAAACCTCCATAATCAGGACAAAATTTTTGGTCTCAACAGGTCTATTAATTAGTGGTGTGCAATATCAGGATTTTCATTTCGATACAATATTGATACAATAATGGGGTAAATATCGAAATCTCAATTTGATTTTTGATAATTTTTAATTGTGTGGGTGGAGTAATTGTGTGGGCGGCCGATATTATAAATACGCTTCAAATACAATTTAAACACTATTGCACAGAACTAATAATAAGCCTAGAAAACTGGTAGACAAGCTTTTAATTAAAGTGACTAGATTGTACAGAACCAACCTTCATTTCTAGTGTGATTGCACAATCACACACTAAAATGCTGTAGATTTATCGAAATATTCTTCGATATTTCGATAATTATCGCAAAATATTGCCTTTTTGGTAAAATTAATTGATATCTGCTAAAGCAGTATCGAAAATCGATACGATAATGATATCAACAAATGTGACCGGATTTCATATAACAAGGCTTCCACACACACAAAATCAAACTTACGATTTTACCAGAAATGGATTGCTGGTCTAATACACTATCATATTTCACACTGTACTTCCTTCAGCACTGGCAAGTCTGGTTTCTGTAGCAGCTTTCTTCCGACCCTGTCAAAGCCACGAGTGTGAGATTGGCACCATTAAATGGCCATGGCTTTGTGATAATGGTGTGTAGTGAGCTGGGACTTCACAGAGAGCTCGCCAATTGTGTTCTCAGTCAATTTGGAGTAATTTGAGGGCCATGGAGGGCCATGGAGAGCCCAAACTTGGCCTCTGGATTCCAATCGTCTTCTTACTCCATTTTATACCCGTATATTAAGACCACCATCCACCCCCACCCTCCCACCCTTATTACTACCATCTGTGATATTATTACCCGCTCGAAAAAAGCTGCTCAAAACAGGGCAAATTTTGGGTATCAGAAATGTATACACCCACTCAGTGATAGCTAGTGAACAGATGAACAATTGGTGCAAATTTTGTTTGCACAGCTGTAGGCACTGGGAAGTTATTACACAATGATTCCTTAAAATCGCCATATCTCCTAACAAAGCTTTGTGCGTCGAAGCCTTGTTTTGTCAAATTCAGTCACAAATTATCGTGATATTGATATTTTTTCGATATACTGCACACCACTACTATTAATACATTTTTTTATTTCTGAAAGAAGAAAACCTATAATTATATTGCAGCAAAAAGTGGCCAAAAATTCATGGTTCCAAAATTTCCACTGTATGGGATTATGTTATACCGTATAGCGAGAAATTTCCGGAGGGTGTAATTTTCGGATAATGATCAATGCGAACTATTTCGGAAATAATTTTTCGGATAAACACCACGATCAGCACTTGATGGAAATATACGGAATTGTGCTCTGGCAAGGCAGGTGAAGATTTCTGTGCGTCATCAGGTCATGGATTACGCATAGATTATAGAGAAAGCACCGGCACTTACGTGCCCCTCTATAATCTATGGATTACGTGATGGACTTCACGTAATGCCTAATGTAGTGACACTAATCCCGTAAACAGCTGCTCTCTTCGCTATTTCCGCCTTCTCTTTTCCTGTGTAGCTACACCCGATATTCACCACGTGGTTTCCCATTTTCCTGCTTCCACTGACGTATCTCCATCATTCTGGTGACGCCTGAATTGGTAACAAGTGCAGAACTAGGGATTGTCAACAGGTAAATAAGAAATAATGCTATCGCCACTCTGTTTACACACCTTGAAGTACTTGAGGAGTGCTATGTCAACTCACGATTTTTACCTAAATGTAGACTACGTATGAATAAACAATTTCGGAAATTTTATTTTCAGAAATTATTTAGTTTTCCGAAATATCCGAAAATTACACCCTCCGGAAATTTCCCGCTATGCGGTATGTTTTGAGAGATATAGCATACAGATTGGAATCTCCCAGAAATGTTGCAGTGAAGGGATTAATTAAATGATCAAACCAAGACAACAAATTATCAAGGCTGGAAAATGCCAATGAGAAATTAAACGAAGAGTACAAACAAAGCAATGATAATGAAAGAGTGGAACAATTTCTGATGAGGAGAGTGCAGTTGTTGGGTATTATTGACCAACTATCACAGCTTAAGGGCCTTACTTAAGGGAGAACTGGACAGAAACAATGAGAGAGTGATGCTCTATTAGGTCTAGCTTGTAGCTGAACTCCTACAGAGCTACTTGTTTGTAACTGGAACTACTTGTTTGTAGCTGAGCTCTCCTGTATGACCTGTTTGTAGCTGAGCTCTCTACAGGGTTACTTGTTTGTAGCTAAACTGCCTACAGGGTGGCTTAGTTGTAGCTGATCTCTCTACAGGTTGGCTTTTTGTAGCTAAATACTCCACAAGGTGATTTGTTTGTAGCTCAGCTCTCTATTGGGTGACTTTTTTTGTAGCTGAACTCTCTATTGGATCACGTGCTTTAGCTGAACTCTCCACACAGTGACTTGTTACGTAGCTGAATGCTCTAATAGAGTAACTTACTAACGATGCTGGGTGACTGCACTATTAGAGCATCTCGATCACGCACTTGCTACACATAGTGTAAGCAACCATTTATCAGATGGGATCAATTACCAGAAACGCATACTTCAATTATTGGACAGGTGTTATACTAATAAAAACAGTGGAATTCCGTGGTACAAAGAAGTGGCATGGTTGACAAAGAGTGTGTTATGTTTGTTAAAAGTTGTAATTCTACTGATAAAAGAATGGACAAAGGTTAACAGTTTGTATAACTTCTGTACTGTAGATTTGGGGCTGTTTTCAGAAGTGAGTTCAGCCTATACCATCAATGGTGGTTCGTCACTTTGAAAGCCCATGACAGTCTACTGTTGATTTCTGCTTCAATGTTAGTCACCAAACAATAAAGGAAACAAGCCAAGCCACGATCAAGGGCAGCAGTCACTGAAACTTCCACAGAAAAACACAGTACGATTAGTGTCGAATTTGCCAGGTTGAACTGATGTAACCTAAGATAACATGGCGGCTGTAATGAAGGCAAAGATTGGTGAGAATGTAGTTCAAAATAGAGTACTACCATCTAGCCAACTGTTGAGAAGCGTAGGAAACCTAATATTCATATCCACGACCATAGTTCAAGTATGCCACCATGCTTTCCCTACAAAGCATCTAGAAACCACCAAGAAATCAAGAACAGAACCAAGAGAACAATGTACGATTGGTTGGGAGCTGGTTGTTCCACTATTGAATACTGTAGAGTCCTTAAATGACCAATGTGTGTTTAATTATCAAGCAATTTATGTGTGCATTTTTATGTGATCTGATGTGCTGAAATTTTGCATGGAAGTCGGTTAGACCTTCATAAATACGCAGGATTTTTTCAGATTTTTGTGAGGTTCCAGTGCAAGGCCATGACCAGTCATTGGACTATTGTCCAATAGTTGAAATGCGCAAGCCCATGGGGTCCCAGTGATTGAGCCATGGTTCAGATAAACGGTTACTTTGATTTTTAACCTTTTCAGCTGTTATTGGTCAGGGGAAGCACCGTTTGTCACCAAACTTGGTACACAGGAAGACGAAGTCAAGTGGAATACCTCTGCCAAGAATCGTGTTCCAGGAATGTTCTGACAAGAAGGGATGTGCGGTGGGAAATAAACATTACGTTAATTGCCTACGCTAGTTGGGTATTCTATCATAACTCAGCGGCTTTTACTCCAATTTTCTATACTACTGCAAGGACATTCTATGATGATTATTCCATCTACATACTGGTTTTCAGCTCACTCTTCTTAGTGAGGCATGAAAACTAATAGTTTCTTTATTCATGAAACTGATTGCATAATTGTGATACAGGTTTAGTTTTGCATCATACGTATCTCTATGGTAGTTATCTTGATTTCTTTCAAACCACAAAAAGGCACTCCTCCGATGGTTACTCCATCTATATAGCAATTTTCAGCTCATTCCTTCAAGGAGTTTACCCTGTGAGTATGACAGAATTTCGGTATTATTAAATTGTGCAAATAATTGGTCATAACTCCATGATTGTTCATCAGATTCCTACCAAACATAGTACAGAGATTCGCTTTAATGAACCCATTAAGTGTGCTAAACATCAGGGTATGGATTTGTATTATATGGCAGATTTTGCAAAGTGTGCAAAAAGAAAAGAAAGAAAGAAAAAAAACAAAGACAAAAACTCATAACTTTTGCCACTTGTATCTTTGAAATATCTGCGGTGACTTTCTTCAAACTCTGTATGCAGACACCCCAACTGCAAGGGCACTTCTGTAACAAATTTCGCGTCAATGGGACGAGAGATCACGGAGCTATATATGCGTGAAAATCACGTTTTCTTTTTTCCTATCAATACATGACCAGATTTGCAAGAACCCCATATGTTAACGCATTTTTCAAATTCCATTTTCTTTATCTAGATAACCAAAGGGATGGTCGACCAAAGTTTCAGCTCTAGAAGCCAAGAACTTTTGAAGTTACAGTGCTACAAAGTGGCAACAACTTAAATATCAATTTGTATAGTGACAATATGGAAAATAAACCACAGGTGTTTAATTAAACGACTGTAACTTATGAACACAATCCTCTACCAAAATGCAACTTACACCATTGGGTTTTCCATGAACAGGTGAATCCATTATTGGGTACGTTTTGTCTTTCAGGCCTTTTCTACAACTAAGGCAAAGGCAAAAACATGAGAAAAAAATGAACGAATCACTTGTCCAACACAAGGCAGACTAATGCTCATATCTTCTGTCTCCTTGGAAGTACTGACAGGAAACAAAGACTTTGGAACTCCTTTTGCTTTGGGGATCACGATGCAACCAAAGGTTTGGCATTATCACGTTCCTTCATTGTGAAACAAGTGCTTTAAAATTTACGGAATTTTTTTCGATTTCATAAACACTCCACCCATTGTTTACTGCATTCTGCTGATGTGCAAACATATGGGATTCTTGCAGATCTAGTTACTTGGGCCACACGACACACTACCATGTGTTCTGATAGACATAGATCACTATGCTAATGCCACACCACTGATTTACTGGCACATATCAGCACCCTTTAGTTACAATAGAGTCTATTGCAATTGCTTGTGGCTGGTGTCTCTTTGTTTTACAAGTGTTTCCAGGTGGCACAGTGAGTCCCAAGTTGCTGCATCTCAGCTTTATCCTTCACCTGGCTTGCTAATAGAATGATTTTCCACCATCAGTGTTGCCAATAATACATTGCATACACTACTACTTTAATGTGTATCTCCAGTAAGTCATCTATGACTCAGAATGCTGTGCATGCACATAGTGTGTACACATCAGCCACACCACTGATGTACTGGCACTTATGTAGTTACCCATTGCCTTTAGTCTGCATGTGTCATTGCCTTCATTTGGGATCATATGTGACTGAATTTTGGGAAAACATTTCAAATTACACATTAGAAGTTTCGAGATAATTCGTTTTAAAGAATTCAAGTCAGCATAACTTGCCAAGGATAACCAGCACATGTATGAAATTCACGCAAAAGTTGCACAATCCATTACCTTTCAGACCACTTCCAGTACTTGTAGCTGCTTGTAGAGTTTCCCACCAAATAAGATAGAAAATCTGAGCAGTTGGACAAACTAAGTAGTATCACGAGTGCTCACAAAGGGAGGAGGGTGGGGGTGGTGGGGTGGGCAAGAGATAGACTTCAAAATGGAGGCACACTACGATTAAAGTCCAGACACGAGATTACATGGCAGTGCTGGCTTCTTAGTCGCTAATATGCAGTAAAATCAACAGAAAAAAACATTTGGCCAATACCATCAGGCTATCCACCAGTAAACCACTGATTCTTGCCAAGCCAGGCCTGAAACTATCCAGGGGGGGTAGGACAAGCCCACGTGCATTACGCAATGCACTTAAGTGATGCTTGAAAATATTTCACGTGAGCGAATTTATTGTACAAAATATTGATGAAGAGGTTCGACAAGGTTCGATAGATATTTGAGTTCTACCATGTTTGTACTTTATGAAGGTGTAATGTTCATGAAGAAATACAAAACCGTTACGAAGAAATTAGCATTCCAAAATGACAACACGTGGCAATCACCAATTCACCACTAATGGTCTCTGCATTCATCATACAACCACAAACAATTGTCCGTGTTGGATATATCCCTATAGAAAGGTAGAAGAATATGTTTCTTTTGAATATATTTTAGTAGCGCTAAGGGCCTTGCATAATTCCATTATGAATTCATGTGGGCTTGTCCTACCCCCCTGGAAACCGCCATTCAAGCTCTCCACACTACCCAGAAAAAATGTCCGTTAAAACCAGCCTTGAATAGTTTTAAGTAGTATCGAGGGTCAAAACTAGTAGTATGATAGTGTAGCTATCTACCGGTGTTGGTTTGATTTTGCCTGATGTGCAATTTGGAACGGCTTTGTAAAATCTCGTCACATATGCTGATCGTGTTGGCCTTCACAACCTTGTCTTACTTCCTCACTGAGTCACCTTCAGAGACATCTCACATCACAATATAAACAAATCAGTTAATACCACTATAGTTCGCTATTTTTTGTACAAGTTCTATTTTAGTATTGAGATTTTCTGATGCCAGTTAAACCTACTTGCCTGCTAATGCATGCATATCATTTCTGCTGGCACACGCACTGCTCTGAGTGCTGGCTATAGCACTGTTTATAGATGCTCAATGGGTAGCTTGTCACATTGGTGTATGTATTTGGTTGTATGTGACCCGGTCAGTAATGGGTTTACTGAGGTGATGAAGTCATCACCTATTTGTGGTGTGCGATTTTCACAACTTCATGCACATCACAGCTTTCATGCACTACCATCTGTGTAAACATCTCTATTTATGGTAATTCATTTTTATACTTGTGTTTTTGTGTCAGCTATAAAAGTGCTGAACTGCTAAGCTGTACAGACTGATGAATCGCTGATAATAATCAGTAGTCAGTAGTTAATATTACCACTGATGGATTCTCGAAGTGAACTACTTTTTACTACTAGTATATTAAAAATTATAAATTTAAAAATGAAGTAGGGATCCAAGTGGTAAAAAGTAGTGAAACAAGAGATGAACGATGGTAGCTATTACAGCATAGCTCAGTAGGAACCTACTTTGGCATTGGACACAAAATAATAGCTGTGCCATGCCAAAATAGGGATTTCCCACCAAGCTATGCTGCAATAGCTACTATTATTCATCTCTCGTTTCACTACTTTTTACCGCTTGGATCCCCACTTCAATTTTAAATTTATAATTTTTAATATACCAGTTTGTTTAATTTCTGTTAAAGCATACAGCTAGCTATAAAGATGTGACTGTTCTATTAGGGTGACTGTTGTATGGAGTCAGTCTGCAAAGATGCCCAAATGGGGATGGTTATCGTGATTTCGATCGATTATTAGAGTCAGCTTTCCAATTTGAAGGTGTGCAGTCACTGACTAGTTATTCCATCACTTAATGTAAAAGGGGAGTGTTGTCGTGGTTTCAATGGATAGATCGATAATGCGTAGAATAAAGAATGGCATGATTATTATTATCTCTTCCAAAACAGCCAAGCTGTAAAAAAGGGCACAAAATTCACCTGAATTGTTGTTTTTAAAATTTTTACCATTAACCTACAATCACAGCCATTTCTTGGCTGCCACCTTGGATTTCACATCTTTTTCACCATAGCCTTTCTGAGGGCTGCACTCTTTTTTTACAGCTTGGCTGTTTTGGATTAGATTTCACTTCCTTTTGTATTTGTATACCCCAAAGCCAGCCTATGGTCGGCTTTTAACCAATCTTTTTTCTTCACCATAGGAAGAAGAAAACATGAAACGGATGTTAAATAATTTATAATTATTACAGAACTCTCTACATGGTGGTTTCTTTGTAACTGAACACTACAAAGTGACTTCTTCTAGCTGATTTCTCTACAGGGTGATTTGTTTGTAGCTGAACTATCTACAAGGTAACTTCTTCTAGCTGATCTCTCTACAGGGTGGTTCCTTTGTAGCTGAACTCTCTACAAGGTGACTTTTTCTAGCTGATCTCTCTACAGGGTGATTTGTTTCTAGATGAACTCTCTACAGGGTGACTTGCCTGTAGCTGAATTGTCTATCAGATTAACTGTTTGTAGCTGAATTCCCCACAGAATAACTTGCAATGTAATATAATTCTATAATGGAGTAAGTTATAAACATAGCTGAATGCTTTATTAGGGTAACTGTTCTATTAGAGTATCTCGATCTCGCATTTGCTACACATAGTTGCGTTTTGAATCATAACTCAGTGGTTTGTAATCCGATTCTTCTATACTACAGCAAGGACTTTCTATGATGATTATTCCAGCTACATACTGATTTTCAGCTCATTGCTCTAAGCAGTTTGCCTGGTAGACGTGAAAACTCATAGTTTTTTTTATTCATAAAAATCAATCGCGTAATTTTGACACAGGTTGGGTTTTGTGTCATATCTCGATGGCCTTTAACTGGATTCCTTTCAAACCACAAAAAGGCACTCCTACGATGGTTACCCCATCTACATATCAATTTTCAACTCATTCCTCCAAGGCGTTAACCCTGTAGGCGTGACAGACCTTCGACCTTATTTTACACAAATAATCGATCATAAATGTTCATCGGATTCCTACCAAAGTTGGTACTGAGATCCACCTTAATGAGCCCTTTAAGTGTGCCAAACATCAGCCCGATCCGAACACGCATTTGTGTTTTATGACAGATTTTGTGAAGTATGTGAAATGAAGAAGAAAAAAATGAAGAAATTAAAACGAAACTTTGTTTGCTTGTATGGCTGGAGCGATTTTCTTCAAATTTGGTATGTAGATTCCTCTAACTGGCCAACACTTCTGTAGTAAATTTGGTTCCAATTGGATTAGGGATCACTGAGCTACATAGGTATGAAATTGCATTTTCTTTCTTCCTGTTAATATACTCACGGTGCGGCATGCCGGCTTCTTGGGCCGCACCTTGATTTGATCTTGTGACCTATCGTGAAGATACAGGTAGCTATCTAGTACCAGTACCTCCATACAATAGCATAGCATAGTCTAAGCGTCTTAAATAATCTTGTGGTGTCTATTATGCTGTTAAAGGAAGTGTTGATATGGAAAATTAATGCCTCGATATGGTTTTGTTGTATGAAGAAGAAGACAAGCAGCCTGATTGAAGATGAAAGAAGAGACAAGGCGCAGAGGACCTACACTCGTTGGAACCCCAAAAGGCACATCCCACTGGTGAGTTTGTTATTGTGGCATAAAACGGTGGCTGTGCGCTGCTTTGTTTGGCCTCTAGCCTTGCGACTGTGGTCAGTGAGTGAGGCAGTGAGGCTAAATTTGAGTTTTGGCAATTTTTTTTTTAATTTTGTATCCGGCCACCTGTAAGTGTTTTGTTGCATTTGATGCTGTTTTATGTATTATATGGACTAGTACTATTCCATAAAGGTGATTTTGGCCGCGTAAAATGTCTCTAGGGTGATTTTTAAAGGCGGAATTTTGGGCGGCGCGCGAAAGTTTCACTGTAATCCCTACTTACACGGTACTACCATACCATTTGATAATTATACAACCAAGTACTAAGAATAAGAAATGTGGTTAAAATGACATCATAATGTTTGAGAAAACTATAAGGCCTAAGGCTTCGCACTCACCAGGAATAGAATCCATGTTGAATGAAGAATCATATAATGGGCAGGTGTTTTCATGGAGGTGACTATGATTCTATTTAATGCTGATCAAAACAGCTAGCATGTTGACAAAATTGCTTCAGTGTTTATTTGCATAATTTGTTTGTTCTGTACTAATGGTTTATCCTTCACCTGGTGTGTTAGCTGAATTATCACCTTTAGTCATGCCAATAATGCCTTGCTTCATACACTAGCACAACTAGCTACAACAATGTGAAGCTGTCTGTTGCAGTTCTGTCTTTTTTTTCCGGGCTATGACACCAGTTGTGCTGTCTGCCCAAATAAATAAACATCTCCTGCATGGTGTGAATGTATATGCAATAGTGTAGACACATCACTTTGCCCGCATTGCCACACCAGTGACGTACCGGTCTTGTCTACCAGTGGCAATAGGGTCTATAATTAATGTGCCAAAATATTTTTTTGTGAATAACCTCACTTCTTAATTGAATCATCTTCAGAGACATGTCACACCTACAATGAAATGGTGCCGTATTAATAAGTGCTGCATTAAATGGAAAACACGCTGTCTACCAGCGTGTTTTCCAGACACTGGAATGGTGCTGCATTAATATCAGGGTCACAAGACAATGAAATCATCCTAACATGTCTTCAAATCGTTATTAAGGAGCTCGTACCTGTATCGATAGTTCGTTTCTATGGGGCCATAAATGGAGAAGACACAATGTGCTGGTTTACTGTGACAATGAAGCTGTAATCTTCACCCTAAACAAGCGGTGCAGTAAAGACCCGTATATGGCTCACATGCTTCGCACATTGTTTTTTTTGTTGTTGTTGTTGAAGCACATTTTCAATTCCAATTACAGTCAACACACATTCCTGGGTCACACAACACATTGGCTGATTTTCTCTCTAGAAACCAGGTAACTACGTTTTGCATACAATATCCGCATGCTGATATTTTTCCTTCATGCGTACCCTTATCTCTCCTGCAGTGGTTACTGGACCTTCAAATGGACTGGACATCAGAGCCCTGGATCCAAATGTTCAGCACTTGTGTGAGCAGGGCATAGCCACAACAGCCAGGAAGACATATCAGTCTGCATTACGTGTTCCCTCTACAATGTGTTGACCCCATTTCCTGTATCTGAAGCACTTCTGTGTTACTATGTATCATTTCTAGCACTTGACAAGCTATCTCCTCAGACAATCAAGGTATACCTGGCAGCGATCTATCACAAGCAGATCACCATGGGCCTACCAGAGTCACGAGAGTTTTCCTCGATGCCCTGGCTCCAGTTAGTGCAATCGGAATTAACCGGACACACGCTACTCAGGTATCCACAAAAGTGAGGCTTCAAATAACACCAGCAATCCTACGCAGCCAAAAGGAGCACTGGTCACCTCAGCGGAAAAACAGTGACATCATTATGATGTGGGCAGCAGCAAACTTCTGCTTCTTTGATTTCTTTCGCTCTGGTGAAATAACAGTACCCACAGAGAAGTCCGTCGACCACACTGAACACTTAGTGTGGGGAAATATAGCCATTGACAATACAGAGGACCCTCAGTCATTCAAAGTGCACTTGAGAAGATCAAAAGTGTACCAACTACAAAAGGGTGTAGATGCATACATTGGAAAGACCGACTGCCCTTTATGCCCAGTAGTAGCTATCATGCAATACATAGCAGTTCGTGGCCCAAAAGTAAGTCCCTTTTTCCAGTTTCAGGATGAACGCTCTCTTACAAAAGCTCTATTTACCAGCACAGTGAGAGAGGGGTTGAGAGCAATTGGATTACCAGAACAGAATTTTGCAGGACATAGTTTCCGCATTGAAGCGGCAACAATTGCAGCCAGTGTTGGAATTGAAGATTCTGTAATAAGAACTATGGGCAGGTGGAGCAGCTCAGCATCTCTGTGTACATCCACACCCCTTGAGAAAACCTAGCATCCTTCTTCTCAAGATCACTGACTTGTTCTCAACATTAGTGGCTACTCTTAGTTATACGTGTATTGTGTAATTACATTTATGTACTAGTGTGATCAATCCTAGGTGTATACACAGTGATTTAATTGGTAGGTTTGGTGGTAGGAACAAGTTCCTCTGGACTGGGTTACCCCCAAACCGGGATAAGAGTAAGTCAGATTCTGTTAAGCCAAGGGATAACAACCAGGGCATTTGATAAGGCAATATGGCGTTCCATTGGCCCAGTGTGAACACAAAATGACCCACACAACTCATGGCTTCTGCTCCAATTTTCTCAGCACTAGTCCAGTTTTGTGACCAATACACATCAAACATAAGCTGATTGGCCCAGTGGTACACTACTGGTGGAGCAGTAGATGTCTGGGTTTGGCCAGTTTGGCTCAGAGTTGAAACACTTATCAAAAACCCTGATAACAATTAGTAAAGAATGCCAGGTATGTGCTAATCTTAGTGTCAATGTATGTTTTATTATTTAAAGCATAAGCATGTGTCTTAGGGATAAAGTATATCCCTTGCATATGCGCGGCACCCCTGGGGTCTTCTTCCACACCTCACCATGATCTTAGCACTATATAACGCCTGGCAGACATTAAATGGAGGTTAACCATGTTAACTGGAGTTAATGGAGGAAGGCACCAGCGACAGCTATGCATAATCTATATTTAGAGCTATTGGCCATGGTCCATAATTATAATTAATTGTGCATGCGCACTACTTGTAGCTAGGGTTGGGCGATACTGAAAATTTCCTCCCATGGTTATTGTGGAACTTATTATCACGATTATTGCGAATATCACAGTATTGAAACTATAGCAAGTACACTTGAAACGGTTTACACAGTATATTTGCATGGGTGAGCTTTGTTTACCAGCTACCACAACCGCAAGGAGTTTGGAAAAACTAGCCAACTTAAAGAGCATGGAGTGCATATAAATTTTGAAGGAGACATAGCTAGTTTCTATGTATATGGCTAGCAGATAACTTACTAAGGCTTACTAATGTGAAGCCAGAACTTTTATCCCACAATCACAGTAGTACTGCATCCTGTACAGGTGCCTTGCATGTATTCTAATAATTAGTGCATTGTTTAGTGTAGTAGAGCATGGGTTAGGCTTGTTTGCTAGTACAAGGAGGCTGAAATACTAATTGACAAGAACAATATGGTGCTGTTAACACGTGTAAGTGTGTAGTTGCAGCTGTATTTGCTATGATAGCTATGATATCCCAATAATGGTTTATACCAGTATGGTGGTTTTTCAAAAATAAGGCGTTATCGGTTATTGCCAGCTGTAATATCACCTTGTTACCGTCATACCAGTATATCGCCCAACCCTACTCATAGCGTAGCATGTTGTCTGTTGTTCCCCACCCACCCAATTCCCTAGTTGCTATTTGACAAGTGGGGACCCCCTCCTGCCCCTAATTCCATCTAGAGTGACTTACCCCAGATGTGACTTGGTCCCAGGTGTGACCGGGGAACCCTAACAGACTCCCCATTACCCTCAAACCAGGGTAAGAGTAAGTCAGAATCTGTTAAGCCAAGGGATAGCAAAAAAAATGCCAGATATGTGCCAACCTTATTGTCAATGCATGTTTTACTATTAAAAGCATAAGCATGTGTCTTAGGGATAAAGTATGTCCCATGCATATGCGTGGCACCCTTGGGGCCTTCTTCTACATCTCATCATGATCTTAGTGCTATATATAGATCTTGTGCATTCTAAGGCGTGGTCAGGCAAAAACAGAAAAGTTGCTACAGCTTCAAGATAGTTTATGAGAAAAGTGAGAGCAAAAGTATTGAACATTCTCTTGCAAAAACCTTCCCTAAGCAGAATAATTTGCCATGTTGCAACTACATTATATACTTTTACTTAGTAGCTAACTCCTTTTATACCAGCGCTACTCTTATCTTTCAGTACGATTCCTTCGTATTAGCATTAACAAAGTTTCATAGGCATAGAATGCATACGTATTTTGCCCTCAAAAAATGGCTGATGATGTAATAAAGTAGTCTCGTGCCCAGCCGGGCTCGCGCTAATGCGCAAACACCGTCTGGTGACAATGCTCGAGTTTCTTGGGCCCGGAAGTGCGATCCAGCCAAAATATTGGCTGGCCAATCAGAATCGAGGAGTTGCATAATCGTTTAAAAACTATTCGAAAATGGCTAGGAATGAAGTAAAACTCAGATTAGGACATTTACTAGATGCGATCTTTTCATTTATCGTATTATGAGAGGGTAGCATTTCATTTTTGGTGAAACCTCGAATCACGATTCATAAGGTGAGATCGGAAAAAACAACTAGACAACAAACATTTTGAATAACCCGGGTGAGTAACTTCTGATATATGGCTTAAATCATCTGCTTTTTTGTCTACTTCCAATACATTCATGCGATTATGCAACTAGTCGATTCTGATTGGCCAGCCAATATTTTGGCTGGATAGCACTTCCGGGCCCAAGAAACTCGAGCATTGTCACCAGACGGTGTTTGCGCATTAGCGCGAGCCCGACTGGGCGCGAGACCAGTAATAAAGTGCCACGTCTTAGCGCGCACGTGGTCTATATAACGCCTGACAGACATTAAATTCAATATGGTTGCCGGATCGCCAACTGATGAACCCAAACGCAAAGTATTCACGGAGTTACCTCATACACACACTGAAAAAAAACATGGCACAAACATACAAAATACCTGGTCTGTGAATTGCGACCGAGCACAAAAGGCACCTCAGGGACACCGACCAAGTTTTTTACCGACCTCTGTCAAGCTTTTCTGTTCCTAAAGTTGTACACCACCTATTAAACACACTGTATGCGATTTGCTGACAAGTTTTATAAAAAAGCCCTACCAAGCTAGTTTCGCCTGACTGCGAAATTCCAAGAAACATGAAGAAATACACGTGGCACAAAGGGCAATCCCCGAGCTAAAGCGCGCGCTTTGATAATAAAATAGAGTGCTAAAAGTAAAAATAAAAAGAGATGTAGTCGGGTGGTCGAGTCGCGGGTGGAGTAATGAGGTGAGCTGCTCGGTGAGCTGTGTAGACAAAACTCAAAAGAAGGACCAAACTATGTAGCAGGCTGAGAGGTTTAATAATACTGTCATGTAGTCAGTCACTTTCCTTCTGCCTGTTGATACGCTTCAGTGCGACCGCGGGATCAGGAATTTTGATCGTTGAAAAGTTAGCCTTGATCGCTTGCCCTCACTGAGCTGTTCAAATGGAACATTCCCTACCATTCCCCATAATGACGATATTCTCCGGCCAGGATCTAACAGCTGACTAACTGTTTGAGGTCTGCCACGATACGATGTATCAACTATTAAAGCCTTCCCTTCAACCTTTGACTGGTGAGCTCGCTAGTGAGTCTCTCTCCTTCCGTATATAGCTACTGCAAATTGCGATGCAGGTGCAAGGCATCTGGCTTCTGGGTTTGTCGGTTTCAACCTGCTTTTTAAAAGTTTCAATGCCGTTTCTGTATAAAGAACTTATGGAACCTGTTATATTTTTTATACACCAGGATGCGCTAGTGTCAAAAGCAACACTAAGGAAAATTCTAGCTAAGGCCAATGAAACTTGATTGCCAGTTTCTCGCTCAGAATTTTGAAAATTTGATGCGGGCGGGCGGTTATTAATCATTATTCATTATTTTCCAAAAGCACAACACACATCCCAAACATGAAGATTTCTGCCAAAAACAGTGAGATCTACATTGATTATTCTTGCATAAATAGCTAAAGTACGTTACTAATCCATATAACAAGTGATTTTTCCATTAGAGTATAGCTGATTGCTCTATTAGAGTAAAAGTGACTGCTCTATTAGAGTATTTCGATCTGAAATACCAATAATGAAATTCCATGCGGGTGTATCAAAAGCATGCGGGCGATGACGCGAAACTACTAATCAAGTTTCATTGGCCTAATGCTTCACGGCGGTGTATTATGGCTTCCCAAAGAATATTTATGGCTCGGAATTGCTGCGAGTGGTTCCCCTCCCCAGAGTGACTTTCTTTTTAGTTTAATACGCATGTATATTTCATTTTATTTTTTGTACTCTCTAACACTTCTTCGCCATGCCCACACAGGTGTTAATTCACTAACCTTGTTTGGTGGTTGCACATTACCGAGTACTCATTTATGTACTTTTCATGTGTCTCATTATTCATTAATAGAATATTTAACCCATATGCCCCCTCTAATCGTTCCAACCAACATGAAAGTGTGAAGCATCATCAGTATGAGGAGAGAAGAGTTCGAAAGATCTAACTAGGGAACTTTAGTCCTCCACTTCAGGTGGCATGAGTGCCTCCACCAGGGGCGGATCCAGGGGGGGGCTTTGGGGGCTGAAGCCCCCCCCCCCCCCCCCCCCCCTTCATATTTAGGCTTTACTTGATCAATATGCTGAGTATTATAATGAAATTTTGTCTTAGCATAATTATATGATCACTAATAATACAAATACTCATAAACCATCTTATAAACGTCTTTCCAAGGTATTATCAGTGGATTTATGCTAAAGTTTATGCAACAAGGACTCGGATCAGCGTTGGAGGTGTACAAGATCGAGATACTCTAATAGAGCAGTCAGCTAACTACTCTAATAGAACATTCACTGGAAACATGTACGTAGTTGGTTCTGTTATGGAATTTTTCCAAATCTGCCTGCACCTATACATACAATGAAGTGCATTGGTCTGTTTAAAGGGCTTCATTTATCTACTTGTGTAGTTAATACGTATGGTAATACTTAATTCAAGTACACAATTTCTATTGAAAATGCTCTCAGATTCAATCTTGCAGGGGTGGTGGAGTAGGCCAAAGAGTGAGGGGGCCAGGCCAGCTGCAAGATGAAGACCAAAAAAAAAAAAAAAAAAGGTCACAGCCTGCAGACAACAACTGCTCTCCACCAATTATATCTCCTTATAACTACACATATGTAGCTAAGTAATTTGCTACACTGCTTCTCTGAATACTGTGACTGCTCTATTAGAGTATCTAGATCCTGACTGTTCTATTAGAGTATCTCGATCTTTTCTTGCAAACAGTGTCCCAAAAAAGTGTGGGGGGGAGCATGCCCCCCCCCCCCCCCCCCGTCTCCACCGCCTATGCAATCTTGTATTGTTCAAATTTCAAATTTTCCACTTTCAACATTATTATTCTAACATGCACTTATTCAGTGTTGTGCAATTGTGAGAGGGGTGCATCATGTAATTGGTTGCCTGTACCTACCCAAACTTTTCCATTAGCAAAATGCTTCAGAGAGCCATACCTATAATCCAAAGGCAGTATATAAAATATCTACAGGCAGAAAATATTATGAATTTTATGTGCAAATGTCTCCAAATTGCAGTATTTTAGTATCTATTTTTCAAAATTTTCCTGGGGGGCATGCCCCCAGACCTCCCTAGTTCCTACCCAAGAGATTAGTACTTTGAGTTAGCCCCCCCGCCCCTTTTATAAATCCTGGATCCGCCCCTGTCCACTACCGTAGCCTAAAAGCGTCTGGCCTTCTTATTGTCTCGCAAGTGGAAAACTCCATATTGTAATGTGATGAGCTGGCTTCGCTTCCGTCTTGGTTTTTCCCTGTTGCAATCAACCATCATGTACATTCCTCCTCCAGTCATCCCCTTAAGGGTCTGGGCACGTGCATGCACTATGATGTAATACATTATGCTGTAATTGTATGCATGCATGTGTCCAGATACTACAGTTATAACACTACAGTTCCAGTCTCAGTTGACCTAGCACTGGAGGAGGGATGCCTTGGGGCTGTCTAAGCACCCTTTTCATTCCTCTCTTCTATCCTTTGTTCTGTAAGTTCTGTTGTTTTAGTTCTGTAGCTGTAGGTATAGGTATAGGTAAAATCTAAGTAGAACATCTTAGCTTAGAGTTACGGTGTTGTGGATGGGTGTGCCATTATAGGGGCAGTTCTTCACCTATATAATATATATATATATATATATATATATAGATACCTTGATTCTTGATTGTCAACTGTTAAACTCTAGTAAATCTTCATGTTGCTAAAAGTTGGCCTTCAAAAGTAGATCTCTGCAAGAGCTGCACACATGTAAAGCAAGGATACAAAAAGCCTGCAAGCATATCTGGAGCCATGAAAAAGTTTGTAAATAAACTTTGTTGCTAGAGATAGTCAAGCAGTGAATTTCATTGAGCTTATACTGAACATTGAATGACATCAAATATCACAAAAGTGGTAAAGAATTGCAGAATGTCACAAGCCATTGTGGTCAAAAACGAAACTAATTTCAGCACATAACCAATAAGCAATCAGGACTCTGTGTGAATCACAAGGAACAATATAGTTTGTGTCTTTTCCTTTAACCTTTTGTGGTTATTATTATTATTATTATTATTAATTAGCAAAGCCCACCAGGGGCAACACGCTAATGTTCATTACAATTACACACAATACCAATCAGATTGTTCTTAAAAGTGTCAATGTCAGTCTTGTCAATATCAGAGATAGGTAGTTGGTTCCATTGAATAATTGTTCGTGGTAAGAAAGAGTATTTGTAAACATCGATTCTTGTTGGTAAGTGAAATAGCTTGAGGGAGTGGTTGGAACGAGTATATGATACTGGAACTGATAGTGGTATACAACGATCAGGTATGACTGGTATGGCCTGCATTAGTTGATTTTGAAAATATGAAGCAGTTGTTAAGCCAAAAAGCTTTAGTTGGGCTCTTGCTCCACTGCTATCATGCTGTTGCATTGTTGAGCCTATTTTCCAGTGGTGGATCCAGACTTTTGTTTAAAACAGGTTTTTTTTAAAAATTAAAGGTAAGGAATAAAACGATAAAGGGTCTGAGTACAGTGTACATACCGTTGAGATTTAAAAGCTCTGAGATCGGATACATTAATTCTCAAGCTCAGTCTGCAGATCCAGCCCACAAGTCCAGTGTGTAACTCCAGTCCATAAAATAGCCGAACCATTGCATTGCTATATAATCCACTAAACGTTTAAACATTGTTTTAATTTGCATTAAACTTAAAAAGCTGCATAGCTACTGTATAAACAATGAAACTGTAGACTAGTGAAGAACATAGCTAAACCCTTAAATTTCAGGAGGGGACAAACAGTTTCCGAGGGGAATTCAAATGCCACCACCACTTAATCTAACTAACCCAAGACATATCATGCATTAATCAGGCAATGTAACACTTTTGTATGGACAAACTTCTATCTAAGTTGAAAGTTCATATCCAAAAGAGTGCACAATTCCGTTAAAAAAGATCGAGATACTCTAATAGAGCAGTCAGAAACTCTAATAGAACAGTCACTGGATATTATTAAGCAGTCACATTGAAATTAAATGCTCTAATACAGCAACTAGCTAAAGAATTCAAGACTATTTGAAGCTTAAAAGATCAATGAAATGGTGTGATACAGCAGTAAACTGGTATTATTAACCAATTATGGTGGTATAATTTTGGGAATAATGGGCAATTCTCAAAAGCATAATAGGTGATTTTTTGAGCACTGCTCAAAAGCATAATGCTCAATTTCTGGAGCATAATAGCCTCATGCCTAATCATTAGAACACGCAACCTCAACCTGCAGCCAATCCTTCAAGGCCACGACACCTGTTACCTACAATCTAAATAATTTGATACATGTATTGGTAAGTGGATGCCTTGGATTTCTTGTACATGATGGCATCTGATCTGTTGTATAAGCCTGCAACAAGCAGACACACATCAGGTATTATGAATTACGTACATTAATGGATGCGGGCATGGCATGTGTAGAAGTATGTGCACATGTTTTTAATTTTGATAGTTGATGAAATAATGGTACAAAGAATTTCAGTACCCAAAGTTCCAAACTGGAATCTGCAAGAACCACATACACATCAGTATGTGAGGTGCATACCTATCACTAGTATAATGTGGTTTAGTGTCTTACTATATATTCTCTTGCAAATGATTGTCAACCATGAAGTGAGGGATGATTATTAAGTTTTACTGTTAGATTAATATTCATTGAACTGTAACTACGTGATAACAAGAATTTAATTACAACGGGATATTAATTAAATGGACTGTACTTGCATTTGTGAATGCATGATGATAAGGTTCACTTTATGTGAGTTTGTGGCTGTGGGTAAAGGGTTTCATTACTGTGCCCACATTTAAAAATGATCTCTGTACAAGTTTAACTTCATTTCCAAACTGAAACCAGCAGTGTTCAAATATGCAAACCCTTGTGTTTATGTACATGCACAAAACAGTTTCCAATCTGCACAATGAGGCTGTTCTTGCTGTGATTTAAACCACACACACGCACGCACGCACGCACGCACGCACGCACGCACGCACGCACGCACGCACGCACGCACGCACGCACGCACGCACACACACACCTAACCTTACCACTGCACTACTGCTGACAGCTGTTTATCTCACTTAATTTCTGCCTTTTACTGTTATAAAAATTCTAACTTAGTTGATAGCTTCATAGTGTACAAATTAAATGGAAAATCTAAGAACATTTTATGTGTGGTTTTCAAAAAAAAAATGTGCATTCTATAACAGTGTTACAAAATATTAATAAAAAGTAAAAATTAAATATTCAATACAGGAAAATATTAACTTTAGTATGCCAATGGCCAATGTAGTTTACAAAAAGAAGTTACATCCATGGTTGCATGCAAAAAACAACCAATTACAATTGCAAGCTGTGAAAAATAGTGTGACCTTCAAGCATATGTGTTTGAAAAGTATAAAAGGTGGCAAACAAGAAATGGCTGGCCAATCAATTATGACACTGACAGCTTCATCATTGCAGCGATTTCTTGGCAGCCACCTTTATTGCATGGTTTTTTCAAACCAGATTTTTGAATGCTGTCTGCTCACCCTTTTTTCATAGCTTGCGATTAGCTGGATTAAAGATTTACGATTATGTAGTATTTTATACAGAAGACTATAATAATCTTTCAAGAATCATTCTTCTGCAGTGCACAATAATTTTGATCGTCAATTAATTGCTTGTCTTTTTTGTAAGCAGCACCATTGATCTGCTATGCTGACATTGTTTTTTTCTAAACTCCAAACCTGCTACTAATTATAAAGAAATTATTAGGAAGTGCATATATATACAAGCTAGCTAGTAATGACACATACATACATGATTGTCATCATGAGACCTCTATTCTTATCTATAAGTCAACTAAGTTGAGATTATACTTTTTCAAAGAATTTGAACTGATCATGTCAGTACTACATCTATCATCCATGTTGCTAAATCGACTACAGTAAGCAGCAGCAACTGACACATTGTGGTCCAATTCCTTCACACTCTTGACTGCCCTATTAGAGTATTTTAGTGTTCTTCAACAGTACTTTTAGTGTGGTGTGACTGTTCTATTAGAGTATCCCAAAAATCCAACTCGGAACATGTTAGGAGAGACAATCATTTTTCACTGGTTTTTCCTGTTCCTGCCTTCTGTTCCTGTTTCTTAGAATTTTATTTATCTCATTTAAAAACTAGCAAAACTAATCCTAGTTACTTGGTCTACAACTGCATACAAACTAATTGTAGTGATGTGTATCATGTGTTAATCTTACTTTGTAATGATAGTTACACAAAGCAAGGAATAGTTTTAAGTAATGTGTACTTGCACTTGAGAAAACTGAAAGCAACATTTATGGCATAATATTATTAGCACAATGATGGAGCTAAGATGTACGTAATTAACAAGGTGACATATATACAAGTAGGTCATTCTGCAGGAAGTCAACCATCATGGACAATTACAGTACATAATCCCAAGTCAACAATCCAGACAGAATGAAATGTGAACCCACAATCAAAAAGCATAAATATTTGAATGTCACTAACTCGCAGGTCATGTACATATTGGAAGTCTTTAAGTCACAGTTAGCATAAAGATTAGCCAGTTAAGACTTTTAGCATAAGCCACAATCTGTCGTAACACAGTGAAATAGGCAGATGGGTGAGGAAAAGGTGGATAATTGTGATCAACCAATTGCAATGTACTATACAAGAACAATAAATTATGAAGAGTTTAGCTATACATGCACACTATACTGCTTATTTACAATATCTACTAATAGCAAACAAACTTTAGGATACAAAGAGTGGACAAATTTTTGTTTCAGCTTGTCATTATTCATATTTTTCAAAAATCTCAATAACAGCTATTTTATGAGGTGCACACAGTGTATGTACTATTTAATAACTGCATGCACAAAAAGTATTAAGAAAATATTTTTAACTGGCCCACGACTACATACAGTAATATCCTACAACTGTTTAATAATCTAACAGTTACAATAACAATTATCGTGTATGAGCAGTTTATCAGCTGTAGTTTAGCACTTTCTATCATAAGCATTCCGTATCTTCCTCAGAATTCCTTTTGGGTTTCCACAATGCCAAATAGGATTTCCAGCTTCATCCTTCAAAAATTTCTTAACTGCTGCTGTACAGGATCCCGAGCAAACAGATCCTCTATTTAGTATCTTTTTACAAGACCTTCTGACTTGCTTATACTGTCTCTTACATTTCCCCGTGCAACTTTTTACCAGATTTTCACAATCCATTTTATCATTTTCTGTTTGCAAACAAATATGCATACATTGAGTATCAAATATATTTAATAATATCTCTCCCACTGTATACATACATACAAGTCTATATAGTGACAGAAATGATCTTCCACATATTCTTTCAAAATTCCGATTTTTTTTCTCTAATATTCTCAAAATTATTCATGATATGGATGTTATATTAAGGTAGCTATGTAATTTATTATCAATAGTAATTTGAGAAAAATCTGCTGCATGTAGCAGGGCAAAAAATGAAATAAAAATTTGAGATACTTTATTAAGAGAAGTCACTCACTGTAACAAAACAGGTGATTGCTCCATTAGAGTATCTCAATCTTTTTCAGTGTCATTTTATGTTATTTGCTTTTTTGTTGCAAGAAACTTGTACGAAAATTTCTTACATGAAAATTTTTACATAAGATCAAACTACTCTAATAGAGCAGTCATTCACGTAAATCATGTGAAAATATTTTTACATTAATTTTTAAAACTTTTTGCTCAAAAATAAAGCGAAATACAGTATAGCAGCTAAGCAGTGTGTAGTGGTGCTTTTAACTAGTTTTAAGAGCTTTCCATGAAAGTAAAATTCATGAATAATTTATTAATCATTAAGAAAATTTTGGATTACTCCTGATTCCTTATAACCACCTGCATATTATTCCCAGCATAATCAGGAGATCCCTACTTGCAATAATTGTGACAGGGGCTGCATAAATAGGGCATGTGTACGTGGCACAAACTACACCTCGCCACACAACAGGTCATATAGCATGATGTAATAACAAGTTATTTATGAGTCATGGAAATTTGAATAAGTAGGCAAATTTTATGTGTCCACTTGCCCTATTTTCACAGGCCTAATTACAATTATTCATCAATTGTTTTTGTAATCATAAACATCATTGCAGCCAATCCTTTAATTGCATCTTTCAACACTGTACAGCCTAATTTATTTATTGTAGACTCTGCCTGTATATGAAGTGCATAATATTGTTTTTAAGCAAATATATATGTACTCGTTTCTCATATATAGTTGATAAGCGCACGTGGACAAACACAAAGCTCCAACATGAGATGAAGCTATAGAGGTTTACCATTGGCATATGGTATAAAATTTCACGTAGTACACGGCCAAAAACAATGTGCCTTTACTATGCTTATCAAACGAAATTGTCTTCTGTAGTGTATACTCCACATGAAGGATTCAACTGAATCTTTGTCTTTTTGGTGTGCATAGGATTAGATATGAAGCCTAGCTACTATACATGTGTGTGTGTGTGTGTTTGCATCATCCTTGTGTGTGAAGAAAACCTCTAAGATAATACTGTAGCTACTTCCACTAATTTACTCAGTAGTCTTGTACGTAGGTATACACTACACATACAGGTAGCACTCTATGTATAGGTCAGTGGAAGAAGACTCTGTCACTACTGGGGATCTGTGCATGATTACCCAATTAAAAATTTGCACAACATGCATATGAAATGTTAGATTTTCACTGTGGCACCAATGAATACATAACATATTGCTATCAGGGGCAGCAAAGAAGGGAGGGGGGTGGGGGGAAGAGGGGCTTCAACCCCTGTGAAAAAAATATGGGGGCTTAGCCCCCCCCTAAAATTATCTGTAGTTGTGATGGAGAGCTTAGCTCAATAATTCGAGATACTCTAATAGAGCAGTCAAGATCGAGATACTTTAATAGAGCAGTCACAGTATTCTCAGTGTAGCAAGCTACGTATGTAGTTATGAATAAAGAGATATAGTTTAGTTGGTGGAGGGCAACTATTTCCAGCAGGTAGTGACCTTTTTTTGTTTTTTTTTGTTTTTGGTCTTGAATTACAACTAGCTATGCCATGGCATCACCAACCTAGACCCCCATAAATAAAGGTGTCTGCGTCGCCTCTGATTGCTATACATAGGAAATCAAAATGAAAACTGAAAATTCCACAAAATCACTATTCATTGTTTTTTTCCTTTGAAAATGCTATGAAAATAAAAATTTAGTAGTGCCACCCATTGAAAACTTGAACAATTATTGGTTGTGCAATTTTTTGTATTGTGTACCTGTATTCATGGTTGAAATCCCTAGCATTGTGTGAATATTCATGCTGGAAGTTTCTATTGTAAACTTCCCATTGTCTGTAGCTAGACACTTTGAGTTTCATAATAATTATTTATGTACAGGTCCACTAGTGAATATCAAGTAACAAGAAAATGGCAAGTGCAAATCTGAAAGTTAGCTCAGTATTTTAATGTTATTATTTCATGGATGTACACTACAGCCAAAGTTAACCACCTCTTTGCATTAAAAACTATACAGCCATGCTCACTGAGTCCTTCCTTGCCTCCATGACCTATTAATAAACCATTACTACACAGATTGCTAACTAATCTCCACCCCCGATAGTTCTCTGCTATTATTGCCAGCAGTTCCATATTCTAAAGAAGCCATACAACAATACAATTGTGGGTTGTGTCTGACTTGTATGTTCTATTGTTAGAGGATGCAGATTAAAGCACTCTTCACCCTTATAAGATTGCCGTATGGTCTCTGGTGAGTCCGATTCAATATAGGAAACCATTCAAGTACACATTGAGGCATCCAACTTGCAGGGCACAGATGAATAGTAGTGTTGATACCATTCATTGCTATGAATTTGATTTCCATGGCTACACCATTTCCTTATCACACAAAAGCTATCAAGTTAGGTGGAGTGGTTATTGTAGTGTTAAAATTAAACCATTTTTGGGTGTCATATTGTCTACCCACATGTTCTATACAATTTTATCCAGAACTTATGGCTTTTATGTAGCTTCTGCCTCTTATATGATCCAAAAAAAAACTTGCAGCTATCTGACTTTACACATGAATCGAAGGATTCAGCACAAATAGCTACTGTACCTTCTGTGTTAAAGAAAATTAGTGTTAGTGTATATATATATGAAAGTTGCATTTACAGATGTAGGCTAAGTATATAGGCTCTGCACAATAGTGGCTACAAGTAAGAGTACACATGATCACCTGGAACACTATGATGAACCAAACTATCTGTGCATGACACATGTGTACATGTTTACACTGTATAGTTCTGATTATTCTTCCCTACTGACACTGATTCTGGCATGATTTGTTTCTGTAATTGTATTTTAAAGCAGCTAATAAAATGATTTATTACTATTTCAATTAGCCTGTATTGATTGGTTATTTTTATAAATCTTCATTGTGCACTAGCTACCCATGTTTCGTTTTTTTGTTATAGCTCCAAAGCTAATACTTCTATTTCTGCTAAACCACAAAAGGTTTGAAGTGGTTTGATGTTTAACTTATATACACATCAGTTTTCAGCTCATTCCCATAATTGGTTTATCTTGTAGGCATGACAACAAAATTAATATTGGTGCTATTTTCTTGAAGAATTGTTAATAACTCCTTGACTATCATACAGTACGGTAGTACTGTATAGGGATCATGCATTTTTAGGCTTTCTTGCCCAAAAATATCACCCTAAAACCAGCCTCAAGTTTCCTTTATAACAGTTTGGCAGTATTGGTTAGGCATAGCCAAGCCCAAAAATGCCTTCAGAGTGACCCCAAACCCTTCCAACAAGTTTCTATGGAATTTAAATAAAATTCTATTTAACAGAATTTTATTCTAAGTAACTAACTAACTAACTAACTAACTAACTAACTAACTAACTAACTAACTAACTAACTAACTAACTGACGCTTTCAGCCAAGCATAACTCGACAATGGATAATTAAGGCTATAGGCTTGCTTTTTTCACTGTTCGACATTGCGTCGTCCCGAGATGTGCCTTTTCGTCAACCGTAGTATGTACAATACTGTACATGTATCATGAACTTACCCTTGTCCTCCTTTGTGTTCCAGTTCTTTTTGCTGACAATGCAAGGTGTCGATTTGCGACAGCACGATATGGCTTCCCTCTGGCTGTGTCATGCTTTTTTCCTGCATTTCTGTTGCGTCTGAATTCATTGCAGAGAAGTTTCTTGTACTGTTCTTCGTTTGTAACACTGTATAGCGAGCGGAGCATAGCTACAAATGAAGCATTATGGCCACCTCACTTTTCAGTGCGTAATTGATTATTGGGACACACATTTAGATGCAAAAATATTTTATGGAATGCCTAGTGCCATTATTTCTTTTAATGTGGTACATGTGGATTTGGCAGTCATAATTGTGTTATTAAAAAGCAAACAAACAAGTAGAAGGAAAAACTACAAATTTTAAGCTGGATTAGGGATCAAAGAACAAAAAAGCAGGGAAACAAGGGAACAGCTGAAAGTTGTGAAACAAGGTAGGTTGCCTATACCTGCAGATGTACTAGTGGACATCTAATCCCTAATTCAGTCATAGTTATAGACTGGAGAGTAGGGATTAGATGTCCACTAGTATATCTGCAGGTATAGGTAACCTTCCTTGTTTCACATATTTCAGCTTTTCCCTTGTTTCCCTACTTTTTGTTCTTTGATCCCTTAAAATTCCTAATTATTCCTTCTACTTGTTTATTGTATTCATATCAATTTTGTACCAAGATGCACCCCAAATAGCAAGGAAATACAATAACTTTGGGTTTTTTACATCTATGCAAATAGATGATGAAAAAAAAGAATAAAACTAAGAAATAAAACTCATTCTGAGGGCTCCTAGCTATCTCTGGAATGCCTAGAGCAATTACGTATGCTCAAATTTAAAATGTAGGCTACTGAAGGTGGAGGGCATTCTATAGCAAAAGTTGCTCGGTTTTTTTTCTTTTAAAGGCAGCACAAAGTTACATATGCATGAAAATCATATTATTGTTTTCCCTGTCAACAGTGTGACATGCCAGCTGCTTCTTTGGTTACACAACATACTACCATGTGTCTTGATCTTGCTTGCAACAACTGAAAAATTAAAGCTAAGCTACTCTACATGATAACTGATAAGGGGACAATATGATTATAGCGAAGTCTCGTTACAAGCACAAGGAAAATTTTAAAATGTTAACTTTGAATAGGTATCATAGATAGGCTCGCACCAATTATGCCGGCATAATTTCGAGCATAATAGGCTAGCAAAAGCATCAAGCATTATGCCAACATAATAGGATGATTTTCAAGAATTTTAATTAAAATGTGCAATGTGCGTGCCAAAAATACTGCACAGCATGAACACACTGCACATTATTACTGCATTTCATATCAAAAACCTTCCAGTGTTATTATTTTTACTATTTCTTGACTGATTATTCACACTTTATTGAAATAAGATTGAGATGTTCTAATAGAGCAGTCACTTACTCTAATACAGCAGTCAGGAAATGCTCATATACTCTAATAAAACAGTCAGCTCTTGAGCATAATCTTGATTTTGAGAGCATAATTTTGAGCATAATAGGCTGGATTTTTGAGCACTGCTCAAAAGCATAATATGCAATTTTCAAAGCATAATTGGCTCAAGAAATAAAAAGCAAAGAAACAAGGGAGGTCTCCTACACCTGCAGATATATAGACTAGTGGACATTTAATTTCTAGTTCAGTCATGGCTATTGGCTAGTCTGAAGTAGGAATTAAGTGTCTACTACATGTAGTATAATATACAAATCAATACTTTAAAGCAAAATGGCTATTCCACTTTGTTGTCAGCTCTGTTCTGCACATTATAGAGCATTACAAATGAAGAACAGTGTCAAGAAAGTGCCCCCTCCATCAATCCATTCATCACAGAATTAGACAATTCACATGATCTCACTCATGATAGCCTAAGAAGCAATTACCATGCCACCTATATGAGTGAACACCTACATGACAGTTGTGGAAAAGAAATGAGACACAAATGTGGACATAGGTAGGCTATGACACATCAAGTTATGTCTGTCTGTCAGAAGGAATCTGTTAGTCAATAAACATAAAAGTTTCTAGTACAGTAACTCATCAAAAGTGTTTTTGATGGCTATGCATGCACGTTTGGGCTTGATTATACCTGCTGTATTATATGCTATCACGTCGCTGTGAAATAAAAAGTGAGGAGGCTGGTTTTGGGAGATTATGTTGTGGTAGGAAAGAGCCAACCTTTATCATCCCTATTACAAAGTACTCTATGCACTCCCTTTCGTAGTAGCACAAGTACTTCAAGTTATATTTGGCATATCTTAAATTGCTACCAATTCTTACAATTTGTAACAGATACTACATTACATACTTTTTCCAACTTGAAACATCCATATTCCAGGTATTCCTACATTACTGGTCTCATCAATGTTGATAATATTTGGAGTTTGTGATCCAGGAATAGTAAAATAGTTAACACCATCACCAGCACTAATTCCTGCTATTGCTTCATCTCCACCAAGTCCATTAACTCCACCAAACATGTCACCAGTAGTCCACTGTATTCTCCCATAAGCATAAAGGAATATTACAAATGATTCATATCCATCACTGGCTAGTACACACTGGAATGTGTTTAACTGTAATGATAGCAATGTATATTAAGATGCATGAAATTTAAGTGCAAATCAAGGTGATGATGTACCAAATCAAAGTAAATAGAAAATAATTTGTTCAAGACATATGATATAAGGAGAGTTCTGCACATCCATAACTACTGTATGATCAAGCCTATGATGATGATTTAGTACGGATTGCACAGGAATCACTTTTCAACTTCACTATCAGTGTTGGGCGTAATGTGGCACTTTTGCAACATGTTATGTAATATTATTACTAAATGCAGTAACGAAGTAATATAACACACTGCATTTCTTAGGCTAGTAATATCTAATGGATTATTTTACATAAGTAATGCATTACTAAAATAGCGCATTACTACTCATTACTGTAATATTATTACCTAACAAAGTACTAACACATTACTTAACTAGCATGTTACTGTAATATTATTACCTAATGAAGTACTAATGCGTTACTTAACTAGCGTGTTACTTAACTAGCACGTTACTGTAATATTATTACCTGACAAAGTACTAATGCATAACTTAACTAGCGCGTTGCTGTAATATTATTACCTAACAAAGTACCTTTATACATTGTGCATTATATCATATTACTAGTTACTTTTAAACTGAAGTAATATATAACTGTAACGTGTTTCATCGCAGTGGTAGTATCGAGTAATAAGTAATATATTACTTTTAAAAGTACTGGCCCAACACTGTTTACTATGGACGTTTTATTGCTGGAACCTACTTCATTATAATTTTGTATTAATAGAGTATCTTAGTATGTAGATTAAGCTAGAGGGTGTGGTACAATACCTTGTTTCTAATGAACTAGATTTTTGAGAGGGCATACCCTCATCAGAGGTTTGGTGGCTGATTCTGATCATTAAGGGGGTGTAGCCCATTTAATAAGCCCAGCTCAGCTGCTACCCAATACTACTAAGGATACTACACTCTGTTAAGCATCTCAAATAGTTCCACAGCATCTAAACATGCTCCTTTAAGGAAAGTGATGATGTGGAAATTAATGCCTTGATATGGTTTTCTAGCATGAAGAAGACAACCAATTAATTGAAAATAAAGGAATGGAAAAGTGCAGAAGGCAGACATTTGTTGGGAGCACATGCCACCCATAAATTTGTTATTGTGGCATAAAATGATGGCTGTGTGCTGTTTCAGGTGGCCTCTAGCCTTGCAACTGTGGTCAGTGAGGTAGTGAGTTAGGCAGACCAAAATAGGGTTTTGATACAATTCTATACAATATACGTAGCTGCCTGTGTTTTTAAGCTTTATTTGACATTGTAAGACAATTTCATAAAGACAATTTTCGTCGCATAAAATATACACCGGTATACAATATAAATACTACATTTTAGTGGTGCCTGTCACTTTAGGGGGAACCCTACTAAATAACATTACCATACTTTTTGATAGCAACTCTATTAGTGTATTTAGCTACATAAAAAACCATCCTATTGGAGCATTCAGCTATGCAATAAATCTTATAGGTCATAAAAGGTAATAAAACCTATTATAGTGTTTAGCTATGTAGGTACTGTAATAAACCTATAATTATTTTATAGATTTAAAGTAGTGCTCAGTTAGGTAATTATTAAAATGTTCAACTATATTAGGAAAACTTATTAGAATAATTTATGTTCAACTACAGGTAGGCAAAAACCTGTTGCAGGCTATAAAATCACTTAAATTATCAATGTCTACATACTAAACAAGAAGTTATCTCTGCAGTACTGAAAGGACTAAGAATACAGCAAAATAGATTGATCTCTATTAATGCGGCCCACACATGGTTAACCCTATAACCATAATAACCAATTGATGTTTTTTTTTGCACATAAGTCACCCACAGCTCAGTATGTGCAGAATCAGGTAGGGAATTATGAGGTGGTTATCAACCTTAACAGTAAGAAAACCTGCAGATTGCACAATTTCATTAGGAGAGATCGAGATACTCTATTAAAACGGTCAGAAATTCTAATAGAACTGTCACTGAACATTATTATTCTAATGTCATGGAAATGAAATGCTCTAGCGTAACAACCAACTAAAAGAACAGAAAACTATTTGAAGCTGAAATGTAAAAAGTTCAATACTGAGTTGGAGTGACATTATTGCAAAGATCATAGCATACATTTCTCAAAAGAATAATAAATGATTTTTTGAGCACCGCTTAAAGGCGTAATGCTTAATATATTATTGTTGAAGAGTAACAAACTTCATGCCTATCATCAGCAGATTTAATTTAGTGCACAAATTTGCCTGTACATTCTTAATGTATGGCAATTTCAAGGTAATCAAGTTACACACATGTTTGCATTTTATAACAGGATTTTTGTAAAGTGTGGGGAAGAAGAAATACTTCTAAAAAGTAGACACAAATAAAAGAAATTAAGACAAACTTTAAAGATTAATGTTTAATAAATGAATGCAGCAGCAGGGATCTATTTAGGGGGGCTTCCTGTCGCTTCAGAAACCCTTTCTGCAGTTTTACCTTGTGAACTAGCAGCAGGAGCACCAGAATATTTGTCAGCACAAATATACAGAATAAATGGGAGGGGATTATACATGCAGCTACAATATAGTAGGATACCTACATTTATTTGGATTAAGAGAGAACAAGGGTATACTTTTATCCTAAGATACCCCTATAGAGTTACTCTAATACAACGCTCATTACAAAATTATTATAATTTTAAAATGCAAAGTTTTTAAAGCAGCTAAATCTTGAGTTCTTTGTTTCAATAGATTAGATCACTACAATATCTGACCAGCCATATAATTACATTAGGACTGAAGGCCATACCTATTTGAAAAGTTGTTGCTCAGATTTTTTACAAGGTGGGTTGGTTTGTAGGAGTGAAGGGCACTGGTTTTATGGAATCTATGCCTATGGATAACGTTACCTTTTGAAATCAAAATTTTACCCACTGACTGTTCTATATATCACAAGTTTTATTTCTAGGTATCACGTTATCCTGTTTTTTTTTTCTTTCTTTTCTTAATTAAAATATGTGTAAAATTGGGTTGGTCAGCTCTGAGTAACAAAATTTCAAATGAATATGGCCTAAAGGTAACCAAGCATGCATGTATATTGAAAATAGTTTATACCAACCATAAAATCATAAACTAATAGATTTAGTAGAATTTTAATGTTCAAAATCTGTCAGCAGCTTGAGGCTACACTCCTACCTATAACTCACAAACAAATCTCTGGATACACCCCCAAGCAGAATTTGGTAAATACATACAATGTGTAGGGTGCTAAAGGTGGTGGACATTTGAAGATTAAAATCATTCCACTGAGTGAAGGGAACATGGAGCCATATGTGAATGAAAATTGGTTGTTTTTTTTGCTAATATACTCATGGCATGATGCACCATCTTTTTTACCTCACAACACTACTGTGGTCTGAGTCTTGGTGCGTGTGCATGTGTGTGTATGTGTGTCTCGCCCAATGACAAAGAAGAAGCATTTCTGATTGCCCAGGAATAACTATAATTGTATACATTTTAACAATACAGTGTATGTCCTGTACATAATAAATTATTTAGCTAGTACCTTGTCATAATGCATTGAATAATATCCAACAGCATCCCATGTTGCAATGAATAGGTGAGTGATATGGGAATTATACATTGGAAAAGCTTTTCTTATTTCACTGGTTACTCTATCAAGGAGGTCAGGATCAGAGGTCTGGCGATAGAACACTTGGCCATTTTCTCTAATATCAATATCAATCCAGTAGGGTGCTATAAATTTGTCAGAATTTATTGAAAAATCACGTCTGTTTACTAGAGAATAGTCAAATTCAAAGTGAATGATGCCATTATCACTAACCTACAGCAACAAGAAGACACAAAAATTAAGTTAAGATAACAAAATAAATTGCTGAGGTTTTAACTATTTAACTACTGTACAACTTAATAATTTAAAGTACTGCAGCAACTTATGACCATATAAGTATAATGCTACAATTACATTTAATGGTTAATATTACAATAACACAATTACAATTTAATGATTAGATATGTATTGGTTCATCAGTGTGACCTAATTTGGAAAATCCGTTGATCTATGTACATGGATTTTCGGATATGCAAATTAAAGTTTAGGAGCTACGAGTTTGAAAATTTTACTGTGAATGCTGTAAACCATAGTGTTTATCTCACTACATAGCAAGCTAGCTATATAACCATGATTTTGAGCACCTTTTTTCATTGTGGTATAATCTGTAACACAAGCATATCACCATGGGTGGTGGTGGGAGTGGTGGGTGGGAAATTTGTAGAAAATGGCCGAGTTGGTCATATGGTTCCTTCAACCTTAATATTGGGCTTCAAGACCACCTGTGCCACTGAAATTAAAAACAATTTATGTAGAAAACACCTGGGCAGCTGTCCAAGGTTGTCCATGTATCTAGTGGTATTAGTCTATGTACCTCAGTTATGGCTATAGTATTGATAGGCTGTATATGACTGAAGTACTGTACAAATTAAAATGTGCATCAAAATAGCTGCAGGTGTACCTTGTTTCATTGCTTTTCATTCTGTGATTCCAATTAAAATTTGCAATTTTTCTTACACTTTATTGATAAATCAGTCACCATATCCCGAACCATTTGTGGTTTAAAGGAATCTACTGGAGTAAAAGCTATATCCACACAAAAACAGCTAAGCTATGAAAAAATGGTGTGGCTTTAAAAAGCCTGGGTGAAAAAGTTGTTAAATCAAAGGTGGTAGCCAAGAAATGCCTGTAATTGTGTTAATGATAATGAATTTTAACAATGCACACAGCCATTATTAAAATTTATTAGCATTAACATCATTGTAGCCATTTCTTGGCTGCCACCTTTGACTTCACAACTTTTTTCACTAAGGCTTTTTAAGGTTGCACCATCTTTTTACAGCTTGGCTGTTTTTGTGCAGATTTTACTTCAATCTTTTTGAGCTTTATAAGGGCTGGCCAATAGATGACTTTGGAGTTTGTTTTTATTTGCGTTTCTTCATTTCTATACAGCAATGATGATTATTGAAGACAAACTTATATTTATGGATAAATCAGTCATCATAGCCCAACCATTTGTGGTTTGAAAGAAACTACTAAAAGGTTCTCTATCATTGAAACTTTAAAAGCCTAATAAGGATCAAACCAGGGACTTCACACGTAACACCCAGGGCAAATTTACTGCCACACTACCACTACCAGAAGTCCACTTCTTTTAATGAAAGATACTTTTTAACAGTTTCTGGCAGCAATATGGGCTTGATTTTTTTTACTGTTCAACGTTGCTTCAGCTGGACACGTGCCTTTGGCATACCGCAATACTTACAATGCCTTATATACCAGTGTCCTCCTTTGTTATTTCTAGAAACTTTTATACAAAAGATTTTATATCTGTTGTATGGAGAGTGCAAATATAAATCTGCTGTATTATAGACAAAAATCAAATTTTTATCATGTCATGTTTATCAACTTCATAATTCAAAATAAAGACTGGTAAAGGTAATAAACAAGTTTTAAAGTGCTATAAGCCAACATTACAAAAAGAAATGATATCCATGCTGTAATAATTAACCAGTAAGGTACAAAAATACAGTGGGGTATGGCCTTTTTGAAATGGTTAGGGTTAAAAGGTTAGAAATCAAAGGTTGTTACCAATAAATGGCTGCAATACTGTTGCCTGCCTTTGTTGCCATTATTATTAAAACTGATAAATGTTAACAGCCATTACTTGGCTGCCATCTTTGATGCTCAACTTTACTCATTTTTGAAGGCTGCCTTTTCACAGCTTGGCAGTTTTAATACAAAATACTTTATGTTACGATTAAACAAAAACGTACATATGTGTAAGAAACATGGGAATTTTAAATACAAGGATAAACAATAATATTCATAAATATACCATGGCATTAAAGATTCCATTCGGGGTTTACCCCGCATATTTCCCAGGAAATATCATGTTAGTACCCAGGCCATATCATGGGAACACGGTTTGCTCATGGCTTTGATGCCCAACCAGTTCAAAGATATGATATGCTTAGACTCATTATATTGAGCAACATGGAATGTTAATTTTGGGTTTTGGTTTACAGTGTAGTTGCCAACTTTTGACTAGTTAATAGTTGCTAAATGACAAATGATCAGTAAAATAATTGTTTGAACAATGTGTGGATGTATATTTCTAGCCACCACATGTCAGCCATTGAGCAGACCATGGAACAACACAAAGACAACAGCTAGGTGAGTAACTTGATGTAGGCTTAATGTAGTACACTTAATGTACGTTGCAAAAATTGTAAAAGAAAAAAACTGGATCCCACAATCTCAACTTTTCTGGCATTGTGTGTAGAGCATAATATGCATGAATAACGTTCTGAAATTACTATGACTGATATATATATATAAACAGGGTGAGTGTTCATTACTTCCTTCATCTATCAGGTGAGTGTGCTAGTCAGAGTGATATCTATAACTTATGTATACTACAACTCTGTCAGGTTTTGCTGATATAATATGCACCCTAAGCCCTCAGGCCTGTGACCCTTGGGCTTTCGGGTGTATATATCAGTAAAATCCCTTGCAGCCATGGTATAACTATTACATATACAGGTATCCGCATATATAAAAATTTGACTTGTTTTGTAAAAAGGATTTTTTTTATTGCACACAAAACTTGACCCATTTTTTGAACTTTGAGAAGGTTCATAAATATTTATACCGCTGTATTATTGTTCAAAATATTCCATGTGTAAAGCTACAAAAATTCCTCAAAAAAGAATGGCAGAAGAAATCATTAGCTTTATTATTTTGATGATATGTAAAATGTGTGAAAAGAAAATCTAGTCACTATTAAATGTTCAAGAACTAAAGTACAGCTTGATAACCTTGTTTCAGTGTTTTTATTGAACCAGTTTTTGTACTATAATTATTTAATTGCAGTACTCAAACAAACATACTTACATAAATACGGCTAATCCTTTCATCAAAGAATGTGAAATTCTCTGACAAATCAATGGAAGATGATCTATCAGCACTGAAGCCAGCAGGTTGCAACAACCTATCATCATTTTCGGAATATCCAAAAGGATAAAACTGTCAGAAATGAGAAAAAATAATCTAAAAATATGATTAGATTGCATTTTTAGCAATCATAAGTTGTGTTCAAAAAGTGATCAAATATCATATTAACACAGTGGTTGATATTTAAATCTCCCTCAGTAATTTTTCACTTGGTTCATACATATGTATGCTTCGAAAGAAACTGAGAAAATTAAGCATGCTAATACTGCTCAGTGAGATCTAGAGAAGCTACTCTTCCTGACTGTGAAAGTATTTTACAGCATAGATTATATAGTTATTACATGCTTACTTAGGAATATGATGTGATTGAAATATGTAAATGAGCGACTTCTCAGTAATGGTGTAATAACTATTGTACGCTACACCCTTGGAGAAGAAATGGTAGGGGTTGTATTTACAAGAGCTACAGTAGTACTGCACAAAGTGATGATGAGAGACACACTATTTTTGTCACATTTTCAAGATGATTGATCCATGATGCGTGAATCATTCTGGTCCATTGCAAGAAACAGACAATGATAAACTGATCTGCAGTTGCTCAGATAAATAATGGTAAATCAATTTAGGTGGTATACCAACGATTTGTAATGCCTTTGTTATTATCCTGGAACCAGGCAAAGGTTGAAGAGGGTAGAAATGGTAAAGTGTGCTCAAGTAGAGAATGGAATTGTGGACCACAAAGAACAATGTGTGGCAGCACTGAAAAAAAGCCGTGGATCACTTGAAGTGCAACAGAATGAAGCAGTTTTTAGGTACAATCTATAAACTGGCTATATTGGTTGTGTATTTGACATGAACTATGGTTAAGCTGTAGCAAGCCTGTACTGAAAGCATGTAGAGCAACTCACCTAATATCGAGTGGCCTTCAAAGTTGGACACAATTTCTCACACACTACAAGAATATTTGTTTAAAACCTCCAGTTTAGGTCAATGTCACAGAAACCTGTGTACCAAGTTTCAGACTTTCCAGGCTCTTCATCTGAATATGGCAGCTTTGAAAGATTAGTCTGATTAATACATAAAATTTGGAAAAAGATAAATTCTCTGCTTACAGATCACACTTACATCCTCAACAGCTGAACCCCCTCAGACTGTAGGGATACTCAGTGGTGGATCTAAGAAGGGGTTTCAGGTTCAGGAAGTTTTCAATAACTGTGATCCCAGACTGAGAATTGTATATAGTCCAGCTGAGGGGAATAGTTAACTCTGTCTTGATAGCTCAGTGGCCTATAGCTACATAGATCTATAGCTTAGCAATGAATCACAAAAAATCACTCGAAAACATTGTTTCACAGTTAAATATTACCAATCCAGAAAATTTTGAAGCAAAACAGCACTTGTATTCATTAAAACGATAATTATTTTTAGAGACACTTAACAAATGTTGCAATGGAATTTTCCCCAATTTTCAGTGATTTCAAATGCAAAAGTATAGTTTGGCCAGTGGTAAAAGGTCCCAATGTGATACACTATGTATAATAGTTGGTGATTTTATCACTCACACAAACTGTAAATAAATTTGAGGTGCACACACATTTTCAGATGGGGTTTCAGCTGAAACCATTGTAACGCCCCTGTATCCTCCACTGCTACTCATCTACTGTACTTTCTAAATTTTATAATTCATTAAATTTCAATTGTGAGTTACAGATCAAAGAACACAGGCTGTCACTGGGACAACAATTGAACTATGTAGGCGATTTATGAACAAATCTGAATTTGCGGTTTAAAACTGTCCCATCAAATCCAGCACCTGCTGGACTTCAATACTGCAATAGTATCAAAATTCTCTAATAGAAAAGTTAAATACTTTAATATAGCGCAGCCACAGAATTTCCACCAAAAGCAGCTGTAAACTAATTTATAAGACTGCTGATATGTTTGAGTCGTATATTAGAGCATTTGACTGTTCTATTAGAGATTTTTGATACCTCTGTGGTATTTTAAGTCTGGCAGGTGATGGATTTGCTGAAACAGTAATTTTACAACTTGTCAATGTATGAGTAAACACAATTATCTCTTTTACCAGTATCTTAACCATACATTCTATTGTCTTATAAATCTCCTAATCTTATTATTACTCCTGACCAGTGACAGCCTGTTATCTTTGATCTGTAAGTCACAATTGAAAACAATTACAGATATATAGAAAGTAGATGTACATTCTTAGGGGATACAAGTGTAATATGTAAACAGAGGCTGTTCATGATTAATATTTTTTTCTGATTTTACGTATTAATCAGACCAATCTTTCAAAGACTGCTGTATCTAGATGAAGAGCCTTGGAAGCCTGAACAAGTTTCTGCAACATTGTTCTACAGTGTACATGGATGGAGCAACAACCATTTTGGCACAAAAAAAAGTTTTAAAACAACATCAACACAAGATGGCTACATCATTTGGCTAACAATGTTCACACTAATGTTGTCTAGTAAATCTACAGCTCACAGATATGCAGTTGTACCTGGAGCTTTCCATTATGTATGAATCATATCCATTTTATATCCTAGCTGAATCCCACTTCACAACCACCCTAAGAAAGACCCCTGATACAGCATAACCCATGCATCACAAAACCTTTTTTATATAGTCTAGATGTTGTAAAGGTCTCCACCACCAGTGAAAATTTCCCCCACATAACTGACAAGGCGTGAGTTTTTACCATTAACTACATGTACAAAATGCCATTTATCTACAAATACACCATGCAGCCAAAGGTAGGCTTTCCAAAGTTAGCTGGGTCAAATGTGGATTTTTATGGATTACAAAGTTACCGCAAATTAACCAAAGAGGCCAATAATGAAATCTCAAGAGTTTCAATCACTGTACTACAAACCACTAATCTAATGAATTATTAAGCTATCTAGACTGCTTTCCCAGACCCCTTTTTCAAGCTTGTGGCAACCTGTACAGATATTCTGAAAGCTCTGACAGGGTGAGAATCTATAGAAGGTTAGATCTAGCTGCACAAGTCAGTAGAGTTGTACAAAGACATGTAAAATTCCCCTCAATATAGTATATTTTTGAACCACATACATAGCATGCATGGTGTACTAGACTTCATTTTATATGAAAAAGGTATTTGGGTGCTATAGACCCATGTTACAATAAAGTTTATTTTTTTAAATTTATTTATTAAGGCTTTCTATCTACTAACTTCAGTTCCTTTTGGTTTGGTGGTATGTATTGCCAAGAATGTTATTTTTGATGGAAACTTGACATGTGGTAAAACCTCAATTACATGTAGCTAGGTTGAAATCACTTATCATGTCAGGTTAGATGATTCTGTCAGCACTTAGTTTTATAGACAAATTGATGATTAGGAATTGGATAACAATTTGATGTTGCAATACTTCTTGACAACTAGGCAACATACTTACACCAATTGCAAATTTGTAATTTTGCTTACTAAATTTGATTCATTTTTTTACAATAAATTTTAAAATGCAAGTACTGCATTTGTAATCAAGATGCAATTGCTAGAAAATTACTATAATAGAGTAATGTATTTCATTGCAACTTACCAATTACTCGTAGTTCAATCGGTTTACTAGTGTATTCAAAACCATCAACAAAAACAGAACAATTTACATCACCACTGTCTGTTAATCTCAGTTCAGTGATATTAATTGTTTGTCCAATTTTCCCATCAACAACACATCCAGTGGAACAACTCCATCTAAACTCACTATCAGATGGTGGAGTAGGAGTTACCATACATGTCAAGGTGAAGTCTGACCCAGCATGATACTCAAAAACAATATTGTTCTTGTCATTGTCACTGGTTACAGCAACAAAGTACCCTATTGTAAAATGTACATTATTTACCACAGTAGCACCTACATAGTAGTAATCACAAAATTTGCAATTCCATAATGAAAAAGATTTACCACAAAACAAAGAATTTCAGTTATCACAAAATGTTGAAACAATTGCTATATAATAATAGAGGTGTATGGATGCTCTATTAAAGTAGTCGGGACGGATGTAAATGGTCATCCAATCCGGCAATCCCATAATATTACGGTCTCCAAGGTTGAAGATGATTTTATTATAGAAGCTTAAGTATACCAGACCATTAATTTTAGTCTTATACAACAGATTTTGCTCCAAATATCAATTTATTTGACCATTAGTATATATACACACACATGCATCACTTCATATATTTATCAGTTTTATTGTCTAGTAGAAAGTTGCCCTTCCAGTGCCAATACCTTTTCAATGACTTGTAAAGTAATGATCATTGAATGTAGTGATCACATTATGCCATAAAATGTTCACAGCTATATAATTATTGCTTTTCTTCATCATTTGTTACTAGCAATTTTCACATTGTGCTATATAAACGTGACTGGATTCAAGAAAATCCTGCCCCACTTCAACATGTAAAGGCTAGATAATTATGGTGATTGTGAATAATCACTGCTGTTATTGTAACTTTCTAGTGCACAAATACTGTAAATTCCACTCCAAGTATTTCTCTGTTATAGGCTATCACTGTGTGATGCCCACAATATTCCCTATAATTGGCACCCTTTTGTGCAGGTAGTGGTAATACATGTGTTAGTCATAGGAGTGGTGTGTGGTAGGCTTCTTATAGAGTATAAAATGGAGTGAAGTTAGTGGTCTAATTTGTGGTATCCATGGACCCTCCTTGCACTCAAATAACTTCCAACTTAAGAAAACAATACTAGCTAGCCCACTGTGGCTTCCCAATTCACAAAACACTATTCCAACAAAGCCATGCCTATTAAATATCACCAGATTTTCACTTGTAGATACAGGATCTGAAAAAATGCCTGCAGAAACCAAACTAACCTGTTCTGAAGAAAGGAAAGAGTAAACTATGGTAGTTTATGCTAGCAATCAAATTGTGTAAAAACATGATTGGAAGCCAAATTATCTCAAATGCAGTCACATGATTATGTAAACAAGATCAATATTTTCTTGTATAACATACTTTTGCCAATTTGAAGCATCCACACTCCAGGTGTTCCTACATTACTGGTCTCATCAATGTTGATAATATCTGGGGTTGATGAACCAGGAATGGTGAAGTGGTTAACACCATCACCAGCATTAATTCCTGCTACAGCTTCATTTCCACCTAGCCCATCAACTCCACCATCACGATTAGCAGTGGTCCATTGTATTTTCCCATGAGCATATAGGAATATTACAAATGACTCAAGTCCCTTATTAGTGGCTATTATACACTGGAAAGTGTTGGTCTGTAGTAACAGTGATATGTATATATGTGAACAATTTAGAATAAATTATTGCATGCGATATGTACATTTGTATGTGCAGTAGACTTGTGCCAATTAGAAAATTTAGGGTACTATGCTCAAAATTATTTTGTCATAATTGGTGCAAGCCAAATGTGCAATATTCTGTGTAGTTGAAATTAAGTTGATGTTACATATGCCACATTTAAATATCAGCTGTACAGTTAAACACTGCGTGCTGAATAAGGTAATTAATTGCATGAATTAATTACCATCCGACTGATATTTTTATAACTTCTAAACAATGTAGGTTGCTGTTCAGGCAGAATTTTGATCAGACAGGGTTAATGCCTGAGTACAAATAGATGTGCTGCATCATGTTTTTGTATCATCCCAATAGAACATGCACTCTAATAAAACACTCAGTCTCTGTACATTTTCAATAGTACGAAATACTATAGAACTTTCTTTTCTATATAGAGCTAATGAGTTGTAAACTATTTATAGACTGGGTAGATGAAAATAAATCTTTCTTATACAATATAGAAATTAAGGAGGGTGGATGACTGGCATCAATACTATAGCCCAGTGGTTAGAATTGGATGTTTCAGGTGTAAAGGTATCTGATTTGATTCCATATTAGCTGTACCTGTATAATATCATTTTATTCTGAGTGAATGTTCCATAAGAGTATTTCTATCACATGTACAGTATGCTACACTTGTTGGGTTTTGCTCTGTAATCTCATAAGCTGTTACTCACAATTGTCTCAAGTTTTCAAAGATAAACAGCACTGTCTATGATTGATGGTTAACTAATTTTCAATAAGCAATTTACCCTGAATTTGTAGCAACAAATTGCCACTTCATAATAGATGAGAATAATTATGTGCAGTATCGTGTTCTTATTTCCCAACAATCATACGTAGTAGTACTAATACAGTAAAAGTTTTTAGTCTGCAGTAACATTATTTCCAGGATAAAACTGGTATGTAGCAAAACATTAAGCATAATGTTACCATATTTGACATAATTTCTATCACAAATAAACTATCTACCTTTACATGTGCAATGAATCTCAGGTACTTTGTGTTTACGGGACTTTAGACCAAAAGGGTAAGGATGAACAAGCAGGAGGAACTAATACTGCAGTGAATGCACTTTCCATGTTCTTGTTGTAGCCATTTCTGACAAACATTGGTTTTGTGAGGGAGTATGGCAGTATGCACATTTTGACAATCCAGAAATAGTATGAAGAGCACATTACATGAAGAAAGAATTGTATACAAGGGATTGCAAGAACATTGCATGTACGTATAGATAACATGGCTAATTATTTTGATAACACCTTTTGAAGAGTTGTAAGCTGATAAACCAGAAATTTACACACATGTAAACTATGAATAACACAAGTGACTGCACATACAGTATGCACTCATGCATGCACACATACAGTACATTGTACTACTGTATATGTGAATAAAGCCAACAGACAAAGACAAAATCAGTGAAGAAAGATCAATTGTGTACTATCTCTTTGGCATTGTGTTAACAATTTGTGTTACCTTTGGTCTATAGAGTGCTAGCTAAGAAAAAAAAATTTAACTACTCTTGAGAATGCAAATAAGATGATATCCAGGCTTATACTATTAGACTGATTCCATACAAAGAACTAAGTGTTTAAAAAATTTACACAATATACAAATATTTTACCCACTGCAGTCAATGCTTTAAATTTATACTGTGAAATTAGATTTGCACAATTCATCATTAGCCATGGATAGGCTTCTAAGTAAGTTAACTTGGTGAGCTGATTAGCTATTGACAATCTTCTTTATTGAAGCTATGATTCTGAACAGGAAGCAGGTCAATTCAGCAGTCTGGAGGCCAGGGCACACTCTCCTCCCATGAGAAAAGAAGGTAAATTATAGAATGATCATAGGATTACAGCTGTGACATAGGCTGGCTGTAATTAGTCTCACCTTCCCAACTAAATGCTAAAAGAAAAAAATTACTGGCTGACTTAGGCTTTACTACTTCAGCTTGATCAAAGGTAGTAGACCTAATTTACAAATGTAATAATGTGATGTTGGCAGCTTTACCTTCAATTGTTACAGTGATCATATACATAGCTAGCTAGGAACGGTGTGTGGGTATTTTAGCGATGAAGTGATGTGTGCAGTGCTTTGTTATTATTAGTAAAATAATTATTATATCAAGTATATTTAATCATAGATTATATACTGACACAATACTTATAAACATCTCCAATGAGCAGTGGAATATGCTCATCATGTCATCCGTCAATCTGTAATCCATCAATCCACCAAATACAACAACCCTGATTTTTGTACATAGTTGTAACATGGGCATGAATGATATATACACACTAGCACTAGCGCTGCAGGCATGAGTGTGAGTGCATATTTATCAGCCCATGCTACAACTAATATATTCCACTTAGGTGACTCACCTGCAAGTGTGGGAAACTGCAGGTATGTTTTGTGAGTGTATTTATATGGTACCATGAGAATTTCGATTATGGATAGCCTACATAAGAATAATGAAATGGTGTTACCAGGAGCTTATAAGCACCTTCGGCACTTATAAGCTCCTGGTGTCACATGAGGCCAAATATAAGTGTATTAACATGAGCATATATATAGAAAGCTTTGATTGTGGGTGTGCAATTAGCACATAAAGCTGAAATGTGACCTCATAATAATTAATGTTTTAAGTGCACCAAAGTAAACTTTACTAAACTAAATCATGAATATAATTATACCGTATGTTTACCATGCTAATGGCTAAATTCATTTAATGGCTTTCCCAGTACTATGTGTGACATTGCGCCAGATGTCTATTGTTACTTAAATGAGCAATGCAAACTAACTTGTGACCTTCATTCAACAAAGCAATAAATTAGTTTCTTTTCAAAGTCCACACCTTAATTCTGGCTTGATTTTACCTTATTCACAAAATTAAAGCCCACATTCAATCCCATAAATTTTCATTACATTAAAGCAGAGAAGTTTCATTAAAGAAATCAAATGATTTCTGGGAATGTCTGGAATGCACTAACAAGAAATGGAGGCAGTATATCACAAATAATTATACTTCCTCCTAGGAGGATTTTGATATATTTCCATTAACTCTGTTTCTCATTAATGCATACCTGAGCACTGATAGCAGTGCACCATGCAGGAATGCATGCATTAACACCTTCTCTTCCTAAGGTGTGAAAGTGGTATATACGTATAATGATAAACACAACCCAAGCTAAATAAGCAACAGAATTTTCTAACAACACCTATATACAAAGATGTTTGATACTCCGGCCCACTATACTATTGTATACAATTGCTTACAATTCATTGCTGGTTTCTTTCTGTTATACTCCATTTTCAACATCAAACAAACAGGTGTATATAAGGTACACTATTGTAGGACACAAAAAATGGTTAAAGAAGAGAGATAGTCAACTGATGTGTAAATTAAATCCCATGCTAGTTGACTGATAATTATAATTCCAAATTACATACATATTAACTACATATAATTATTATGAACTATAGTAGGAATTGCACTTCAAGTGATGAGATCCACTGCTTCACATTTGATGTAATGACCTCCACTAGCTAAAAATCCGAAGTTTACTAACATTTAGTTGCTACATACCTTGTCATTTTGGCTCCCAATATACCCAACTTCATCCCATGTTACAATAAACAAGTTAGTTATCTCAAAATCTTCATGGACGGGAAAAGCTGCTCTTATTTCACTGGCAGCTCTATCAAGGAGATCAGGATCATTGGTTTGACGATAAAACAGTTGTCCACATCTGCTGGTGTCAGCATTCGCCCAGTATGGTGCAATATATTTATAGCGTCTTATTGGAAACAATTGTGGAGATAGTATACGAAATTTATCGTCAAACTGCAGAAGTCCAGTTGTAGTCACCTAATAGTATAACGTAACATGAAATTTAATACAAGCAATGGAATTTGCAGTATTATATGTTTATCAAGTATATACCATACATACTAATACACCTAAAACTTCAACAATTAAAATTCCCACTTATGTCCACATAATACAGAATGCAAACATTATAGTTCATCTTGACTATAAAATTTAATGACTTCCTCTAATGTTGCATGTTCTTACAAAAGTACATGCTCTACTGTATGAAACATTGGATTATTTTAGTTTTGTTACTTTGGTTGATTGTGCAAAAAAATATTTAAATAATAAACAAGTTCCAGATGGTGTTTGTAACAGCCACATACTGTAGTTGATAGGGTATTGGAAAAAAATAACATAATACCCATCACTTATCATCATGTGATTAAAATATCAAGCAAAAAGAATTTTGTCTTTGGCACAGTGTAGTTATGTACTCAACAAGTTGCTGTTTTCCTTCTACATGTAGTTGGAACAAGGAACAATAGAATTAATTTCAATAGAAATAGTCACAATTTGTTTTGGAGATGATGACAAACACAAAAGGCCAAAAGCAGATAGCAAATCAGCAAACTACAAGGCTATCCTTAAATACTAGTCCTTATTAAAAATAGTGTTTATTTCATACTGTCAATGTAGTGATGCACTCTACAGTATGTAAATTGAACAGTCATTATTATAGTAATTTTATAGTTGTAGATGCTGTTGGCCTGGCAGTATTGTAGGCTTACTGCTCTAACAGAATGTGTCTGTTTGGATGCGTGCAGTCTAATTCAGTGCCTATAATAAGTTTGCTTGTTTCGGAAAGCATTTCACAAAGTGACTTTGCCAGTTACTCTCTCTTCTTCACTGGTTCATAGCTAGTATTCGTTTTAATTCAGTGACTCTTTGTAATATGCAAGAATCAACTATTCTAATTCCAACAAGCAACTACTTAAGTGACTGGGACATGCCAAGAACTACATACACTGTACACTACTTCATTGATTATTTAAGCATAAATTTGATGGCTACAGGTTCAAGGTTTTTCAGGTCCAGTCATGGAATTTTTTCTACTTTCTGCGCCTTTTTAAATACTTAATGTAACATTTTTACACAGGCTGTAGGACCAGGTGTCCTATAGACCTTCAGCACTTGTACTATAAAGCCATAATAAAAATAATAAATTAAACAGAGAGAATAGTTTGATAGAATTGATAGCTATGAAATTTGCTATATATGCTATTCTACAAATCTATGCATTGCAAGTTTTTTTACTCATGTGCAGGTCATACAGTATGTAACTTACACGAAAATTTGATTTTCTTTCATCATAAAATGTCACATTCTCTGACAAATGAAAAGTATCAGTTGTTGAGTAATCATTTTGAGAATATCCAAAGGGATAAAACTATATCAGATATTAAAACAGAAATGCGTGAGTACAAAATATTATATGATGCAATAAGTGGCCAATAAAATATACAGCACTTCACTAACAGCACATAAATATATAAAGTACTGCTGTGTCTCTGTACAATTAATACAGGTCTTGCCAAAGACTAATGCAGTATGAAGCAAAGCTGAGTGCTATATTAGTCTCCAAACACCTGTCAGAGTGTTGTATTTTTGTACACACAACCATGCTTTACATGACATTCTTATATACTACTACTACTACTGTGATTAACTTAGTCCAGATATTGCTTCAGTGATGGCCTTTTTTGAACTGTAACTCACATTTACAACATATAAACTACAATTATTTATTAATTTTAGACAAGTAGCCCTACAATCTGAGGGAGATGTAACCATTGATTGGATGCAACTGTGATCAGTAAACATAGGCTGTCCACGAATATATTTTATATTCCGATAATCTTTGGAGGGCTAATGTATCGACATAAAGACCCCAAAATCCTGAAAGATTTCAATCTTGACTTGTATGGAGATGTGCAGGGTGTTTAAATATTCCTTTATCAAGAAAAAGAGAGAATAGGACCAGGATCTATCTTCATCTAATGAATAAGGAATAGGACCTATCTTCATCTTCTGAGAAATTGCATTTGATTCTGAAGCCCATCTGATAATTACTCTATGTCTATTGATGACCATTTCTTGGATAACCTTTCCATATAGGGTAACGTGTTAAGTTGTACAGTTGTTATTTAATACAGACAAAACATGCTCCAATATTTACAACTAGCTATTTAAATTTCAAAAGGAAGTAAGGGTTGATATAATATACACATTACAAAAAGTAAGGAAACAAGCTCAAAAATGTTACAGCTGAAATGAGAAATAATCCAGCAGTAAAGAGTAAGGAAACAAGATTAGACAACTACTTGCTAAAGTGAGACACACTTTAATACCTACTTTTGGCTAGCATCTTGAAATGAGATCATCAAATTAACTAAAAGTAGGGATTAAAGTGTGTCTCATTTTAGCAAGTAGTTGTCTAATCTTGTTTCCTTACTTTTTACTGTTGGATCATTTCTCATTTCAGCTGTAACATTTTGAGCTTGTTTCCTTAATTTTTGTAGCGTGTATATTATTATATCAACCCTTACTTCCTTTTGAAATTTTTAATTATTTAAAGAGCTAGTTTATTAACTTTTTTGTTTAACTAGCTAGCTATATTATACTCCTTTTGGTTTCCACATAGTATAAATATCACTTGGAGCAGTTATCTTTTACCATCGTACGCAATAAGCGCCTCTAAAAATAGTTATCGTCTTGTATTACAGCAACTACTTAAGGCTTCAGCTGTATTTCTAATGGCCTAAATGTTGATAATTTTACAGTAAAACATTGCTGGAGCGTCCACCATTATAAGAGTGGAACCCTCGCTTTTAGAAGTCTGGATCCTGAGTGGATCTGCCCCTCAAAGACATTATTAGCTAGCTACCTCACTAAACTGGTAATTAAGACTATATAAAACAACTACTAAGTGTTAACAAATGCTAGAGACAACTCCTTGGATACTATACCCATTCACCTTCATCTTATGCACAAGTATTCACACTTCATTAAAATCACATGTTTGGGTTTTGGCATGTGCTGCAACTATTAAGTGTCGCAACTATTAATTATTGTTCGAGAACAAAGAAGCGGATTAATGATGAAAGCAAACAGCATGGTGCAGTGGACAGAACATGATCGGAACAACAGATTCATGAATCCGCCATCATTACCTTGACTGTCTGAAATTTCTGGAGCTGTACACCTAGTGCTACTGTGGTCTTACAGCAGGCAAGCTGGCAGACGAAATGTAGATGAATTTTGAAATTATTAAAGCTCACTGTACATCAAAATATTTGACTTTTCACTTCATTTACCCAAGGTACAGCATCATTATAATAGTACTAATGCATTCCAGGTGGCTTTTTTTTTGAGTAAACCTTATTGCAAGGCCATTTGTTAAGGTGCAAAAATCCACAAAACCATATGATTTCTTACCAATCCCTACTAAACAGTACTATCATACTGTATGATATATCTTACTGTAGTTAACTTTTTTTCATTGTAAAAAAAATTCATATGCAAAACTTGCACAGAAATTTCTTACACGAAAAATTTTATATAAGATCAAACCACTCTAATAGAACAGTCAATCACTTACATGAAAATATGGTATTACATCTAAAATATTTAACTGCTACTGACCATTCTATACTGAATACTGAATCAAGACAATATTTTCATTTTTCACTGGTTGTTGTGTATATTCATAGTTATTTAGATATCCACCTATATGCTAGTATTATGCTGGGATAGTACTTCTTCAGCTAGGGACCTGCCGATTATGCTGGCATAACTACGAGCATAATAGGTGTCTGAAAGCATTGAGCATAATGCTAGCATAATAGGTAGAATATTTGTGTAATAGTATGAATTCTTGCTTATCAAAATAGCTATCACAGAAAGATCGATATACTCTAATAGAACAGTCAGTAACTCTAATAGAACAATCATATAGCTGACTGTTCTATTAGAGTATATCGATCTTTTCTGTGATATGCATTTTGACAAGTAAGTTTGTGCTTCAGCCACTTATTATTTATCCATAAATTGGAAATTGTTAGCAGAGCATGAGAACTGAGGCATAAATAATTGGGCATAATTTGAGCATAATGGGTAAGTATTGAGCATAAATTTAAGCATAATAGGTAAATTTTTGAGCAGTGCAGCATAGCATAATAGGTAAAATTTTGAGCATAATCAGTGGGTCCCTATCTTCAGCACATTATGCTTTTATCATGCCAGTACGCCCTTACATCTCCTTGTCTTAATGAGCATTATTTTTGCTATTACACTCTGTTTTCTAGTTGTGTTAGATACTAGGCTAGTTGGCTTATTATATAATTTAAAGTGTCAAATTTACTGCGGTCGCTAACTAAAATTACCCTAGAAGCAGGGAACCAAACTCAAGAGCTTCTAAATTCCCCCATTTTCTTGGCTATGCCCTTCAATGCCTTATTCTATATAGCTACAGCTTTTTCAGAAACCCCCTTCTCAAAATTCTAGACCTGCCAATGTACTGTGAGGCTGGCTTTTAATATTGTTGTGAGAATGTGCAAACCTTAATAATAAATACTAACATACTATATGACATAATTATGGTACCGCTCAACGTCATCTCGTAAGAGTGTGAAAAATTAAAAATGAGCTACTTAAAGGGTGTGGCACAGGTTTTGCTTGTGAGTATTCATCCCAAATGAAACGGGATGAATACTCATGAGTAAAACAGGTGCCATGTACTTTAATTAGCTAGTTTTTTAATTGCTCGCACTCTTGTGGGACGACATTACATTTGAGTGGTACTGTATGTATATCCTTCCTATAGGAGGGATACCACAGCACCTTCATTGCTCATTGCTGCATTCCCAAGCATAATTGCATTGTGTTTAAAATACACCATCTTTCCGTTCGATGTAATTAGGTATGAAAGTGGTACATACATACAAACAGTACATGTATTTATACTGTGTATAAGTAGTGAATAGTACACTTGTAGATACAGTGTATATATGTACTGTATATTACGTACATAAATTTAAATCATACCTCTGATTCACATGTGTACAGTTCTTGTTGGCACTCTTTCATGAAAATATAAACTCAAATAACATAAATCAACAATGCAATTTCAATGCATCTATACCAAATTAATGCAATAAACAGTTGCCATCATAAAACTGACAACAGTATATATACATTGTTACCTTTAAGGACTGTAAGTGCAAACACTATAATAACATTTTGACTTATATATAAACAAGTCATTTTAGGTAATCACCTGTGATATTACTACAGTGCATACACTTGTAGTTACCGTAAGTAAAGGTGGAAGCCATGAAATTACAGCAATGATGTTAATGCTAATAAATTTTAATAATGGTTTTGTGCATTATTCAGGTTTATAGCATTACCATCATTGTAGTCATTTCAGGCTTTGATTTCATGACTTTCAGGCTTTGATTTCATGACTTTCAGGCTTTAAAACCACATCGTTTGTCCCAGCTTGGCTGATTTTGAGTAGATTTCACTTCATTTTGAATTATAAGGCCTATAACTGGCTTTAGGGATTGTTTTTAACTTTAACCACATTTTTAAAAAATTATCTACTGACACAAGAAAGACAGAAGTTTCAACTGTATTGTATTGTATTGCATGCTTTATTTTCTAATATTATTGCAATACTCTATAGAGTGCAAAATGAGGTGATTAGATGCTCCCTTTATCTGGTAGTGGCATACAGTATTTAAAAAAACTCTGTTTCAAATCTTTGAGTGACATGGGTAGAACTGACATGTGAACTAAAGACCTGATAAGAAAAAGTAGTTCCTTACAGTGATAGATAATCAGGTAATCAAATAAATAGTGTCTATCAGCAAATCAAGCCCCATAGCACCAAGCACGAAGGAAGAGTTCACTCTGAAGGGCTAAACTTGTAACTTGTGCCACATGCATCCCAGAGAGTTCCCGTTTGTTGCAAAGGACAGAGAAGAAAAATGCTTCATAGATTTCTATTAGTACAAGGTGCTACATGGTGATGGTTTGCTTGTTATGGGCCCAGTAAATTTGATGGTGAAGCCATACAAAACTGTTTCGAGCCACCTTATAATATACACACCAATTTTCAGGTCATTCCCACAACAGACAGTTTTGTATCTGAGTCATACCACAGGACTGATCAACAGCTCTCCCAGAAGTTTGACAATTATTACTATAATTTGTGATAAAATTTATGCAGTCATCTAAACATACCACTGTTTTCGATGACTCGTAGCTGAATCAATTCACTAGTATATTTCACATCATCAATAATAACAGAACAGTTTATTTCTCCGCTGTCTGTTACTTCCAATTCAGTGATATTAACTGATTGTTCAGTTTCCATATCAACAAAACATCCAGTGGAACAATTCCAACTAAACTCACTATCAGATGGTGGAGTAGGAATCACTCTACATGTCAAGGTGATATTAGATCCAACAGGATATTCAAACTTGTTTTTAATTGCAATAACTGGTGGATCAGTGATTACAGTAACAGTATACTCTGGTATGTTGTAACCTGTGTACATGCAATAGTAAATGCTATAAATAATGTTCTCCATTCATTGTGTTGTGGTATATAATTAATTAATTTGTTTTTTTTTTAATTACTGTAGTGTTGCACAGTCAAGCACAGCCAATGCAAGTGCATGACAGACAAGTGTGTATTTTACAGGAACCATAAAAATGTCGTTTTCATTCATCCATTGCTCAATAATGCCAGGATGGAAACTAACCACTTTTGCTGTAGAAACTCCCTCACAGTGAGGAACTTCCTATTCACATTTGAACTGAATCTGCCCAGCCATTACTGATATATGCATCATCAAAGTTTGCCCTACACAGTAGTACTGTACTTTGTATTCTTCTTCATCTCTTTTTCCTCCTTTTTGCTCTAGAAAAATTGCTAATTGCTATAATTAACATGTGCTTTAGTCGATTTACTTCAAATTTAAGGGCAGTAAGAACATAATGAAGAAAATAATGAAGAACACATAAAGAACACATTTACAGTCCAAGTTTAGGACACTCTGGATATGTGTGATTGTTGAAAATTTAACAGTGATTTTTTGTCAGGGCCACAGGGTAAACCACTTGAATGAATGATTTGAAAATTGATCTGTACATGGAGTAACCATCGTACTGTAAACTCTTTGTGATTTGATGAAAGAAATCAAGTTAACAGCTAGTAAAAATGCCAACCATGTGAAAGAAATGCATGATCGAGTTTTGTTAATAAAAAGTATACCATAGTTACCAGAATCATCTGAAAATAGGAGATAAGGTAGATTAATTATTTTAGAATGGCTTTTCAGTGGTTTACAAGGAATCAGGCTAAAAACCACTGAGTTACACTATTTAGGTGTAGGAAGTGCATGATCGAGATACTCTAATAGTGCAGTAGTCTTATATTGGAACACATTTAGCTATGTAATAAGTCACTCTATTAGAATGTTCAGCTATAATCAAGTCACCATGTAGAGAGTTAAACTATGAACAAGTCACCGAGTAGAGAGTTCAACTACAAACAAATCACCCTGTGTAGAGTTCAGCCATGTATAAAGTCACCTTAAATCACCTTTCAGCTACAACCAAATCACCCTGTAGAAAGTGCAGCTATTAAAAGTCAACTTGTAGAGTACAGCTACTGTATATTTATTTAATTACAAGCCACCCCATAGAAAGATCAGCTGCAATCAAGCCACCATGTAGTGACAACGACCACCCTGTAAAAATTTCAGTTATGAACAAGTCACCCTGTAGAGAGATCAGCTACAATCAAGTCAACATTCAGAGAGTTCTGCTCCAAACATGTCAATGTTTAGACATAAGCTACTGATAAGTCACCACATCAGAGATCAGCTATGATCAAGTCACCCTGTAGAGAGATCAGCTGCAATCAAATCACCCTGTACAGTAGTTATGCAGCTACAAACAAGTCACCCTGTAGAGTTCAGCTATGGTAAGAGCAACTACATGTATTTAATAGTCATTGCCACAAAAATAATACAATATTACTGAACTACAACTCAAAGAATACATGATGTACATGATCTCCAAAATGTTGGATCATGTAAAAGCAAGATACTTTAGCTTGTGAAAATAGTTTGAAGTAGCTACAACAGGACTTAAGAATACATTTTTTAAGAGAGGGACTCTTCAAAATATCCAAAAAAAGAAACAAAAACCTTTTGAAAATTATGAACAAGTGGGACAGGTCACATCATCACATAGGGATGAAAACGATACTTCACTTTGGTGAGTTGTTTCTAATTTAGTATTATTACAGTATGTATGCATATGTTTTCCACAAGTCTACTCAGTGGAAGTCAATAACAAGACTACATGTTTAGATGTTTGGCACTTTTCCACAAAGGCATCTTTGATAAACAACTCTAGTTTCTGACAATTTCTGGGCTAAACAGCACTACTAATATAAACAACAAAGTAGATAGATAGGTAGTGTGGAAAAACTGTAAGAAAAAAATGGGCTCAGATTAGTGTGATGGGACAATAATTCAAATTTTATGCTCACATGGGTATGGACAAGCATGCAAACAGATAAAATGCATGCAGATACGGTTAAGAGGTACATGCTGACTATAGCCAATCTCCAATGATTTTTAGTGTGCAACACAATTAAACACACAACATAAAATGCTTACAATTTAGTTGAAACATCCAAGTTCCAGGTATGCCTACATTGCTTGTCATAGTAATATTGATAATTTCTGGAGTTAGTGATCCGGAAATGGAGAAATGGCTCATACCATCACCAGCATTAATTCCTGCTTGAGGCTCATTTGCAGCATATGGTGAGAAATTATAGAAATCATCTTTCTCAATTGCATCATAATCATACGCATATTTATAATAATTACCATCATCAACACCAAAGGTAGTCCATTGTATATCACCATATAGAAACATCACAAATCCTTGTACTCCATCAGTGGCCAGTACACACTGGAAGGTGTTTGTCTATAGTAAAAGAAAATTTGCTTCATATACAGAATGAATGAAAATGCATTTATCATTGTGAGCCAAACACATTTGCATTTCTGCATGTTCTATGTGAAATATGTGAAAAGATAGCAAAAAGATTTCTGGAGGGATGTACCTCAGGTAATATAATCTAATCCAAAACAGCCAAGCTGTAAAATAAGAGTGCGGCCCTCACAAAGGCTATGGTGAAAAAAGATGTGAAATCCAAGGTGATGGCCAAGAAATGGCTGTGATGGTAGGTTAATGGTAAAAATTTTAATAACGACAATTCAGATGAATTTGGTGCTGCTTGGTCTTGGCACAAAATTCACCTGAATTGTTGTTATTAAAATTTTTGCCACTAACCTACCATCACAGCCATTTCTTGGCCGCGCTTTGGATTTCACATCTTTTTCACCATGGCCTTTGTGAGGGTCGCACTCTTTTTTTACAGGTTGGCTGTTTTGGATTAGATTTCACTTCTTTTTGTATTTGTATACCACAAAGCTGGCCTATGGCCGGCTTTGGGACTTTTTTAACCTATCTTTTTTTCTTTACCACAGGAAGAAGAAAAGATGAAGCAGATTTTAAATAGTTTAAATATTTCTGATTTTATCAGATAAATGTACATATGATACATTTATTTATTACAGAACTCTCTATGGTGGTTTCTTTGTAACTGAACACTCTACAAGGTGACTTTTTCTAACTGCTCTTTCTACAGGGTGAATCGTTTGTAGCTGAGCGATCTACAAGGTAACTTCTTCTAGCTGATCTCTCTACAGGGTGATTTGTTTGTAGCTGAACTATCTATAAGGTAACTTCTTCTAGCTGATCTCTCTACAGGGTGATTTGTTTGTAGCTGAATTCTGTACAGGTGATTTGTTTGCAGCTGTGCTCTTTACAGAATGGTTTCTTTGTAGCTGAACTCTCTACAAGGTAACTTCTTCTAACTGATCTTTCTACAGGGCAATTTGTTTGTGGCTGAATTTTCTACAGGGTGATTTGTTTGCAGCTGAACTCTCTACATGGTGGTTTCTTTGTAGCTGAACTCTCTACAAGGTGACTTCTTCTAGCTGATCTTTCTACAGAGTGATTTGCTTGTAGCTGAACTCTCTACAAGGAACTTCTTCTAACTGAGCTCTGTACAGGGTAAATTGTTTGTAGCCAAACTATCTACAAGGTAATTTCTTCTAGCTGATCTCTCTACAGGGTGATTTGTTTGTAGCTGAATTCTGTACAGGTGATTTGTTTGCAGCTGAGCTCTTTACAGAATGGTTTCTTTGTAGCTGAACTCTCTACAAGGTAACTTCTTCCAGCTGATCTCTCTACAGGGCAATTTGTTTGTAGCTGAACTCTCTACATGGTGGTTTCTTTGTAGCTGCACTCTCTACAAGGTGACTTCTTCTAGCTGATCTTTCTACAGGGTGATTAGTTTGTAGCTGAATTTTTTACAGGGTGATTTGTTTGCAGCTGAACTCTCTACATGGTGGTTTCTTTGTAGCTGAACTCTACAAGGTTATTTCTTCTAGCTGAACTATCTCTTTCCGTAGTTGAACTCCATACAAGGTAACTTCTTCTAGCTGATCTTTCTACAAGGTGGATTGTTTGTAGCTGATCTCTCTACAGGGTGACTTGTTTGTAGTTGATCTCTATTCAATCTCTTGAATTCTCTTCAGGGTGACTGCTCTATTAGAGTATCTCGATCTTGCACTTGCTATACCAAGTTGGATTTCGTGTTATAACTCTGTGGCTTTAAGTCTGATTCTTCTACACCATTGAAGAGCCTTTCTAAGATGATTACTCCATCTGTACAGTGATTTTCAAAGCATTACCCCAAGTGGTTTTTCTGGTAGGCGTGGTAAGTACACTGTTAAAATGAAGAGTAACCACAACTCTCAAAGAGTTTCCTGTGTAGGGAGGATTTAACACCCCAGGAGAGTAACCATTACTCTAAAGGAGTAACTGGGGAGTAACACATGCTCTGAAGGTGGTGTCGCTTACTCTTCAGAGTAATGGTTATTCTCTTCAGAGTGTTGGTTACTCTCCATGGGGTGTTAAATCCTCCCTACACTGGGAACTCTCAGAGTGTTGGTTACTCTTTATTTTTAACAGTGTAGTCGTTTTTTATTAGCTAATCTCGATTGCGTAATTGTTACACACTGTTGATTTTTTCGTTGTATCTTCCTAGTTTTTACCTCGATTTCTTTCAAACTACGAAAGGTTTGAGGTTCAATAGTTAACCTATTCACTCACCGATTTTCAGCTTTTTCCCATACGCGGTTTACCCTGTAGGCGTGACAACATATTGGTGTTATTTTTAGTGAATAATCGCTTCATAACTCTTTGCCGGTTTACCGTATTCCAGCCAAGGTTGGTACCGAGATGCGCCTTTATACCCCCCCCCCCCCCCCTTCTGTGTGCCAAATTTCAAGGAAATCGAATATGGCGTTCTCGTTTTATTGCAGTTTTTGTAAGTGTGCGACAAGAGGAAGAAAAATAAGAAAAAAAACAACGAAGAAAACTAATCCATTTTTTGAAGTCGGATATCTCGGGAACGCTTGAAGCGATTTTGCTTAAATTTGGAATGTGGAGTGCTGAAGTTGGAGGGCATGTCCACAGCAAAAAATCGTCTTGTTTCATGAAGGCAGCACAGAGCTACGGAGGTGCGAAAATTGCGTTTTCTTTCTTCCTGTCAGTTGCGCTCCGGCTTCTTGGGCCGCACGACACACTACCGTGTGTCTTGATACAAAAGCAGAGCTATTATTTAAAAAAAGTTAACACTGTAGTCTTAGGGTTTCCACTCAACATATGAAGGTACTTCTTTTTGTTGTTTCTGGATATTTTTACACAGACTGACCTTTAAGATAAATGAAACAAGTGCTAATTCGTTATTGAATTGTTTGTAGCATTCAATATCAGCATAGTTTTACACATGTAAATATCCAAAAAGTGGTCACGTGACCAAAAATCTTATGATATAGGATTTCCACAGCAAAATAGCATGATTCCTTAACTCTTTTCATTGTTTCTGTTTTGTTTAACACAGACTGACCTTTAAGATAACAAACAAGCACCAATTTATTGTTAAACTGTCTGTTGCTTTCAACATCAGTGCAGTTTTAACTGTAAATATCCAAAAACTGGTCACGTGGCAAACGATGATTATATAGCTATACAGGATGTGCTATACACATGTAGAAGTCTTCATTGAGATACGAAATACGTTAATTGTGACCTAGATCACCTTAAAATACAATGAGTTTTCAAATAGGCTGTCCAATGTAGCTATTATGGTAGTTTGGTCACGTGGCCACTTTTTGGATACTTTTGTGCATTAAAATTATGCTGATACCAAATGCTACAAGCAATCCAATAATAAATTAACACTTGTTTGCTTTATCTTAAAGGTCAGTCTGTATGAAAATCTCCAGAAACAACAAAAGGAAGCACTTTCTCATTTTGAGTTGGAAACCCTACTGTAGTTACTACATACAGTGGAACCTCCCTTATCTGGACCTCTATTATCTGGGCACCTCCATTGCCTGGACAGCCCAAATTAGTCATGTGACTTGTAATTTATTGACCAAAATGAAGTTTGGATTGAATGAAAGCACAAGGAGAGAGCCTAAAGGTTGCTGTTTACCTGTTTGGTAGCTTGTATATTGTATTAATAATAACTACCACTTGGTTGCTAGGTGATAATGCATTTTTACAGCATAGGGGAGTGACCATGAATGCTCTGTAGTGACTTCCCCTCTGCTCACTAAACTGCATAGCACTAGCTGATAGCAAGAACAACATTACTTGTATTTAAGTTATAGTCACTTTAGCATAATAGCTTAGTTACGGTAACTTCTGACATACAGACTGTAGTATGTACCAGATCTCCCGGATAAGAGAGGTTCCACTGTATAGTTACCCATTACTTTTATCCCATAGTTGCAGCTTTTGTAAAAGTAAGCAGTTGATAAGTTAATAGTTATTTTCATGTTGACTTTTGTAATGTGTTTGTATGATTATTCCACTCAGGTATGCCTTACTAGAACTATGCACTTCCCCAGATTAATTATATTACACATAGGTATAAACTGCATCTAAAATGTTTGAATTATGTCTAAGGTGCCGAGCTATGTTCAATGAGCAACACTATAAAAAAATTCTGAAGGAGGGGGATGGGCACTGGCCCCCTGCTCCACCCCTGAAACTAGTCATATATAGCCCGAAAATACATATGTTGGCTTCAGGCCAGGGCTGCCCCCTGGGGGGGAGGACTGGGGAATCTTGCCCCGGGCGCCAGCCTGAAAGGGGCCCTAGGAGGCTCCATGAATACCTGTTTAAAAGATCGATATACTCTAATAGAGCAGTCACAATATTCTTCAGAGACGTAGTTTGGCATGCTTATAAATTGGGAGATACGGTTGGTGAGGGGGAGCTATTGTCATTGTCAGCATGTAATGACCTTTTTTTTTGGTCTTCAACTTACAGCTTGGGTAAAGTTGTGATTCAGAATGGAAACCTCCTTGCCTTTGAGTGCCCCACTTTAAATTTTTCCCTGGGCCCTTTAATTTCTCTGGGTGGCCCTGGCTGGCTTAATAATATTGTGTATCATCTTTTCTGTAAAAGTTATTGTATAACAATAACAGTTTATTCTGTAAACTTCAGGAAAATTTCCAGGGATTTTTACATAAGTCGTAACTAAATTACAACAGTAACTACTGTAGGTGCCATACATAGTTGCACAGTTACATACTAGCAGTCATGCTTTTTAAAAGTAAAAAAAAATTCTGCAAATTTTGCCCCACGTACACTACAGCCAAATAAGTAGACACATTCGGTGTACTGTACTTTCATGCTGTGCAAAGGACAGAATTTATAGTGTTGAAATAGCCACTTTGCCATATAGGCACAGTAAAAGGGGAACTAGGTGGGACAGAGTACCCTCTATAATCAAGATACTCTAATAGAACAGTCATTTACTGTGATAAAACAAGTCAAGAGTAGCATAATTATAAAACACTATTTGTAATTTTAATCAACTAAAACACCTGTTCTAAATTGAGTTACTGACTCTATCCACACCCTAGTGACTATAGAAATTCTCTGGAGAGGAAAATTCATGCAACTGCAAACCACATGCCATTTGTATAAATATTCTGTGATGCTTGTGCAGGGGGGCTCCTGTTTTGTAGCTTGGTAAATATTTGAATATTTAACAACTTAGTTTCAGCTAAAATTAACACCAAAATCATTATCAAAAGTCAATTTTTCAAAATTTCCTTATAGACTTTAACTGTATTGCTACTACCAACTCAGTAGCATTTATGCTTCCAGCATTGAATTTTCATAAACATTACTGTAGTCAAAATTGCCACCAAATTCAATATTAGAAAGCAAAAATTTCTGGAAACCTAACACTATTCTAGCTCAGTATATAGCTATTATTAGCATTCATACTTTCAAAGTTGAACTCAGCAAATTTCAGTCACCAAATTCAACATCAGAATTGCTATTTTTTCAAAAGTTCCTCAGGGAGCAGCCTAGGCCTTTACATTAACCCAATTCTGGTTTTTAACTCAGTATTACAACATTCATATATACTTCCAGATTCACAACAAATTTCAGTCAAATTGCCACCAAATTCAATCTCAGAAGACTAAATTTTCAAAATGTTCCTGGGGGCATGCCCCCAGACCCCTAGAAAGCTCATGCTTCACATTTTGCGGACTGTACTGAAGTAACTTCTACCTGTGTGCCCCCCCCAGCAAAATTCTGGGTCATTTTGTCACACTTAGTTACTGTATTACAAACATAACTTAATTACAAAAGTAACTATTTATGCCCACCCTTTGTATGTAAGCATAACAGGGGTGGTGGAGCAGGCTAAAGAGTGGGGGGGTCAGGCCAGCTATAAGTTGAAGACCAAAAAAAAAAAAAAAGAAAAAAAGGTCATCACCTACTGATAATAGCTGCCATCCACCAACTATATCTCCTTATTATAATTACACATACATAGCTAAGTATAGCTTGCTACACTGCTTCTCTGAATACTGTGACTGCTTTATTAGAGTATCTAGATCTTGGCTGTTCTATTAGAGTATCTTGATCTTTTCTTCCAAAGATTGCCCCATAAAAGTGGGGGGCTGCCCCCCCCCCCCCCCCCCCCCCACCCCACCTATGAAGCATAAGTCAATTTTGTCCAATTTTTGGTATGCTTATTACTAAAGATTGCATGATTAATATCATCTTATTTGGGAAGGCAGCATGGATCTATATGTTTGACTTAAAATCATCACACCATTGAAGTTCACATTTCACTGTGAATGAATAGCCACACCAATACACTTCATATTTATTTATGCCACAGCCATGCCACTGATTTGGTCAGGCTACTTTTTATGAGTGCATTTCTAGAGATGTGTGTCAACCACTGAGAATTCTCTGGCACCCTTAGGTGCCACCAGCTAGCCGGAGGAGCACTAAGCTAGAGACATGGACGCCCTTGGACTTCTATGTGTTTCTCCATCATTTTCTACAGCACAAGTGGTCTTGAGAGCCCAATATTAAGGCTGGAGTTCCAATATGAACTATTATACCATTTTCTGTTCATATACCAAACCCACCACCTCCGCCACTCAAATGATGATGTGCTTGTGTTACAGATACCATGATGAAAAAAGCTACTCAAAATCATGGTTATACTTAGCTTTGTATGGACTAAAGTCAGTTAAACACTATATTATACAGTTGGCTTCATTCATGGTAAAAAAAATTCAAACTCGTAACACTTGGCCTTTACAAGGAGACTGAAATGTGTATAACTAACATATCTCACAATCTTTATATTCACGCACTTAGATCAATGGTTTTCCTAAATTATGTACATCACATACCGTATGTATGTACATATGCTTGAAAACTACATCATGTTGTTTCTGTTAACACACAGGGAAGGTGTGCTGGCTTCTTGGACTGCACAGTACACTATTGATACATAAATTTTATGTCTTTTTTTAATATTTCACAACAGTCAAGTTTTGTGAAATCAACCATGCTCTCCAAACAAACCATCACTAGAAAATTGCAAAATCATATATGTAACTGGATTTGCGATTAGGGGTCTTCTACACACATCTAATTTAGTAATTTAGGTGACTCATAATTTCGGATCGGTATAAGCTATTGACGGTCAGTGATAAGTATCAACGTACAACTGTAGGTTAATAGACGAAGAAAGTTTAAGCTTTGTATATTTTTCAAAACCTACGTTATGAACTTCAAGTTCATAGAACTGGATGTGTGTGGAAGACTCCTTTTCACAAATCCGGTTACATATTGCAGCCAATAAATGGCTGAAATGATGCTAATATTAATCATTTTAATGATACTGTACGTCTACACATTAAAGTGATTGAAATTAACATCATTGCAACTTGGCACCTTTGATTTCACAACTACCTGACTTTTTAAACCTGTAAAATTTTCTTTCAAACTGTTGATGCGCATGTATATCTACTTGCCTATGCATTTATCTATGTATTTACACTGTATCTATTATGGTACATATAGTATTGGATACCCTAAGACCACTAAAATGCTGCTGTTAAAAGCCATCCCAGAATTAATTATCAAAGACAACAAAAAAACATTTTTAAGGAAGAGTCTCAGTGCATTTATTATTATCTTACATGCACTAAGACTCTAGAGCCTTAGTCTAAGGTGTACTGTATTGTTACCTTATCAGTACGCTGTGGATAATACCCAACAGCATCCCACGTTATAATGAGCAAATTAGCCACAGTGAAGTGTTCGTGCACAGAAAAAGCTGCTTTTATTTCTCTGGTTGCTCTATCAAGGAGATCAGGATCATTTGTCTGACGATAGTAAACATTTCCAGTTCCTGAGATGTCAATATCAGCCCAGTATGGAGCAATTACATTGCTGTAAAATGGAAATTGGATTGGTGTGTCATCAAGGAATCGCTCATTTAAGCTCAAAACTCCATTTTCTGTAACCTAAAGTAGTATACAAACAATAGCAATGAAATGAGGAAAAACAAAGTAATGTGTAGTATATGTACATATGTACATGCACCCTAGTAATGAACAGTACACTAGTAATGAACAGTACACTAGTAATGCACCCTAGTAATAGACAAGTTACTTTAAGCAATGTTCAGCTACAAGTAAGTCACTCTGTAGAGACTTCAGCTACAAACAAGTCACTCTGTAGTACAAACAAGTCACCGTGTAGCTGGAGAGTTCAACAACCAATCAAAAACACCACTCTGTAAAGAGTTCAGCTATACAAACATGTTATAACTCTATAGAGAAAGTTATAACTCTATAGAGAGATCAACTAGAAACAATTAGTCATCCAGTAGAGAGATCAGCTAAAAGACATCACCTTATAGAGAGTTTAGTCACAAAGGAACCACCATGTAGAGAGTTCAGCTGCAAACATATCGCCCTGTAGAGAGTGCAGCTATGAACAGATCACCTGGTAGAGAGTTCAGCTAGAAAAAGTCATCCTGTAGAGAGATCAGCTAGAAGGATCACCTTGTAGAGAGTTCAACTACAAACAAATCACCCTGCAGATATTTCAACTACAAACAAGTCACCCTATAGAGAGATTAGCTAGAAGAAGTTATCTTGTACAGAGTTCAGCTACAAAGAAACCATCATATAAAGAGTTCAGCTGCAAACAAACCACCCTGTACAAAGTTCAGCTACAAACAGCTCACCCTGTAGAGAGATCAGCTAGAAGAAATCACCTTGTAGAGAGTTCAGCTGCAAACAAATCATCTGTAGATAGTTCAGCCAGAAACACGTTCACCCTGTAGAGAGATCAGCTAGAAACAAGTCACCCCATAGAGAGAACAGCTACAAAGAAACCATCCTGTAGAGAGTTCAATTACAAACAGATAACCCTATAGAGAGTTCAGCTACAAACAATTCACCCTTTAGAGAGAGCAGCTAGAAGATGTTACCTTGTAGATAGTTCAGCTGCAAACAAATCACCTATATAATGAATTCAGCTACAAACAAATCACCCTGTAAAGAGATCACACTGTGAAAAATGAGGGATATAAGATGGTATTTCCAGTGGCTTATTAAATACACAAAAACTTGATATAACCTATATTATACTAACAATCTCATGTAAGGCTTTAGTTAATGTGTTAAACACACTGAAACCATATATGTGATGGTATAGTGTGGGCATTATGTTAGATATAAGCCATTTCAGATAATTTGGTAAATAAACTGAAACCATATAAGTAATAGTATAGTGTGCATTATACTAAAGTATAACATGAGTATAATACAGGGTTTATATTAAGGCTTATTTGTATTCAATAAGCCACTGGAAATACCATCTTATATCCCACCTTTTTCACAGTGTCAGCTAGAAGAAGTTACCTTGTAGATAGTTCAACTACAAACAAATCACCCTGTAGAGAGATCAACAAGAAGAAGTTACCTTGTAGATCGTTCAGCTACAAACAATTCACCCTGTAGAGAGAGCAGCTAGAAGATGTCACCTTGTAGAGTGTTCAGTTACAAAGAAACCACCATGGAGAGTTCTGTAATAAATATTATATGTATTATATATATAATTTGTACATTAATTTTACTGATAAAATCAGAATTATTTAAAGTACATCTGCTTCATCTTTTCTTCTTCCTGTGGTATAGAAAACAAGTTGATGTTGTGCTACTTCTAAAAACCAGGCGCCATGCATCTAGCTAACTCATCTGGAATTAACTATAGACAGTATATACTACTATGAATTAACCAACTATATGTATTACTACTTTACAATAGGGTAGTTTTGGGTTGTGCAATAATATTATTAGCTAATTCTCGTATTTTGTAATTCATGAAATGTTCCTAATTCGTTCAATTACATTGCTATGCACTGCTAAGAAAGCGTTTGTTAAACAAACCGCTTTTACCAACACATTACGCACAAAACTATCTTCTAAACTGTTTTATAGTGTGACTAACGTGTTTTTCTCACAAATTCTCGGCAAAGCCTCAAAGCTGCTCTTCATTTTCGTTCGCGTACGTAAGGGATACGCCCCCTTTCAACTCGAAGCGATAGGCTATTCCTGGCAGTGTACGAGGCCTGCACCATTGTTTTTCAGTTGCTAAATGCCTGAAAACCTCAAGGGGAAGGTAGTCTGAGGAAAGTCACGACACCCATATTTCAGTCCGCCGAAAAGAAACCACCTCAGAGCAAAGTTCACCTGTGCAGAAGTTTAATACAGACTTCATTTCACTTTTACTTTTTACGTAAAAGCTGCTTTTACCGTTATTAACGATTTTGCTCACGTGGATGCGTACGGACGAACATAGATAGGTAGATAGGTAAACACACACAATTTTACGAAAACAATTTCAGTAAACCAGGCGCACGCCCACAGCGGGCCTTCGGCCGGCTGTGGGCGTGCGTCTGGTTTAAAAAGATAGGTTTAAAAATCCCCAAAGCCGGCCTACACAAATACAAAAAGAAGTGAAATCTAATCCAAAACAGCCAAGCTGTAAAAAAAAGAGTACGGCCCTCAAAAAGGCTATGGTGAAAAAAGATGTTAAATCCAAGGTGGCGGCCAAGAAATGGCTGTGATGGTAGGTTAATGGTAAAAATTTTAATAACGACAATTTACTCTTTTTTTTACAGCTTGGCTGTTTTGGATTAGATGTATGTATCTTGCTTATTATTATTATTATAATAATTGCAGGACTCTGAAAGAGTATACGTGCAATATAGTATGTAGTTAAGTAGTTAAGTAGTTAATTAAGTATAAAAAGAATTATAAATTATAATTTGTTTAAGAATATATCCATACAATACTGTTTATATGAAAACAAACATAAAGCCACCCAGATTAATGCATAGGTGGTGGAAAGGGGGGGGCTGAAGCCCTCCTTGGTCTGCTGAGGGGGGCTTAGCCCCCCTCAGAATGATATCACGCCGAAATTATCCTTCTTGGAGTGGGGCTGAAAACCGCGATAAAGATCGAGATACTCTATTAGAGCAGTCACTCTAAAGCAGTCACAGTATTAGAGCAGTGTGTAGCGAGCTATGTAAGGATTTTATGTAGTTTATCAGCTATAAATACATAGCTGGTGAGGTGGGCAGCTATTCTCAGCTGGCTGTGACCTTTTTTTCTTTTGGTCTCACCTTACCAAACCAAAGGCAATGTAGATCATTTCCATAAGTCTGGGTCAGCCCAACCCCCCCCTCATATCAACTATTTCTGTCACCCCTGGACTAATGACTTCAAACCGTTACATGCAGCTAAAGCTATAGCGTAACTCACCGGTTATCGACCAGTTAACGTTTCTCGCGTCATAAATCAGCCATACAACGTCGTAGAACAGTGAAAATTTCAACACAACTAGATAAAGTAACACCTAATACATCTGCTAAATATCATTCCCACAATTAAAACTACGCAAATACAGTGGTGATTATAGCTAAGGGCGTACGTTCATCTATTATCGACCGTCTCTATCTATTGTCGACTTACGTGTATCAACGTTGAAACCGGGTCACTACTGCTGAGTGCTGACCCGGATGACCCACTGACCCGCATAGCAATCCGGATTTGACCCGGATGTGACCTAGTCTCGCGTGGCCAGACCGCTTTTTTCCGTATATTGGGTGGGGAAAAAAGAGTCTGGTGCAACTCCAATAGCTGTTTACTTCTGAGTCGTCCCCACATTCCAGGGACGCTAATTGAATAACATTGGTCACAAAGGAGGTGCCATGACGTCAGTAAGTTAACTAGAGATCTGTTTATCCTTTAAACGAATCTTAATTTGCTCCGATGTCTCTTTTATAGCGTCTTGAAAGTTAATCCTCATCGTGTAACAAGACTCACAACCGGAGCAGGAGTGTAGGAATACTTCATAGCTTTACTGACGTCATGGCACCTCCTTTGTGACCAATGTTATTCAATTAGCGTCCCTGGAATGTGGGGACGACTCAGAAGTAAACAGCTATTGGAGTTGCACCAGACCCTTTTTCCCCACCTAATATACGGAAAAAATCGGTCAGGCCACGCGAGACTAGATGTGACCCGGATTGACCCGGATTAATTAAAGCCGAGACGTGTTTCGGCTAGTCTCGAGCGAGTGAACGAGTCTACATTTTGAGCGTTCGATTTGTGTTGAGTAAATATTGCAACTTCAGCCTAGCTGTAGGTTGAAGACCAAAAAAAAAGGTCTTCACCTACTGACAATAGCTACCCCTCACCATAGATACCCTCAATTTCGTGCTACATACTACACTTACTAACAAATGAGCGTGGCTGAGCGTATGTTGGGATTGCGATAAGTGGGCGTGGCTCACGAAAGAACTACGCGATAGCGTTTATAAGTTTCCACGTCGTCAAACGAACAACTTCGTTTCTCACGTGATCCAATCCGGGTCAGACCCGGATAAATTGTAAACCGGGTCAGACCCGGATGACCCGGAGAAAATGTGACCCGGATGACCCGACCCGATTTCAACGCTGACGTGTATATTCCAATTAGCTATTATCGACTTTTTCCAAGAAACTGGTAATAGATCGCTATGAATTTCATGAAGCAATACAACTATGCAAACAGTCTAACCACTATTACGAGAAGGGTCTACACCTAAAAAATGAATCCATTTGAACCTATAGTTCAAGAGTTATGCACACACAAATTAGCTAAATTTATATTTACAGATTCCACATATATACAAGTCATTGTTAACTTGTAAGCACTGGCTGTGCATCCACTTCTTGTACCGTTCATTAGTACACCCAACTCACTCCCTCATCAGCTTCCCAGCACTTGACAAATCATCCTGGTATAACCCAAAGTATACGGCACATTCATTGCTAGAAATTTCTTTTACTTGTACACCATATTGATCTTCGTCTTCTACTTCTGAGTCAGAAGATAGCTCAGCTACCACTGGTGCCTTCTGTGTCTTGTTTGCAGACCTCTTGTGTTTCTGTCCTCTTTGCTTTGCTCTCTCTTCATCCTTCTTTCTTCTCGATTCAGCTTTTCTTTTCTTCTTCTTTCTCTTGTCGTTTTCTATCTCGCTCCTCTTTTCTCTTTGCTTTCTGTTCCTCTTCTTTCTTTTTCTTCCTTTCCTTTTCAATTAGAAGTGCTAAAGACTCAGCACCTGTGAGCACTCTAGCAGTTGATTTAGATTTGGTGGATGCTTTCGATATTACTCTTCTTTCACCCAAAATTTCCCGAAGCTCTGACACAAACACTCTGGTATTTGCTAGACTAGCTGAAAGACTGTACGTAGGCTGTTCTGGTGAGGCACTACATTTTCCTTGTCTACTGTACTGTCCATAGGCTGTTCTGGTAATGGCACTACATTTTCCTTGTCTGCAGTACTGTCATCTTCGGTACTAGTATTACAGTTCAGTGGTACAACTTGCTCCCCATTTACCTGTGTCTCTATGGTGGTGCTCTATGACAAATTCTCTGGAAGGTCATCTGGATGTTGTTGTGTAGCCATGACACATACATTTGATCGTCATAAATGTTGTAGCCATTATCGTACCTTCTTTGAAACAATTCAATTTGCTCCTCACTGTATGAACAGGTGATAGTCCCGGACCACTTTCTTCTAGATTGTGTTCACTAAACCCATCTTGTGAAACACTTGAACGTTCATTGGGCTGTGTTACTGCTGGAATCATTACTAGTGTTGCTTCTGGTATCTTATTAGATATTGAAGAATTATCACATGGCTTGATGGCAGTGGAATTGAATGGATAAACACCCACCTTTCGAAATCCGGATACAATTGTATGTGGTTGTATAGACAAAATCCTAGCCTTGTTGAAAAGTGATGAGAACTGAAATCTGGTGACCACTTTACCAGGGTTGTCGGCCATGTACTCATGACAAACTCTAGACCAATGCTTTTTAAAGGGCCAAAAAAGCTCACATCAAGAGGCTGTGCGACATGAGTGGTATGGGGTGGCAAGCAAAAAAGAATAATTTCATTTTCAGCTGCAAACTTTATAGCCTCCAAAGTAAAATGGGAGGAATGGCCATCTAAAAGTAACAACACAGGTCGAGAAGGTGGAATACTTTTTGTGAACTGTTTACTCAGCCACTCAAAAAACAGCTAGTGGTCTGTCCACCCTTGGGGTGACATTGCATATTTTGTATCTGGTACCTCACCTCTAGTCCATTCATAGTTCAAGCGTTCCCCCTTAAAAATCACCATTGGTGGTATCATAGTGCCTACAGCATTAGCACAGGCTAAGATTGTTATTTGTGCCTTGTTCCCTGAAGATGGTCCATGAACTTTTTTGATCCCTTTAAGTGCAACACGTTTCAGCTGCTTATGGTCAAGTGGCATGCCCGACTCATCCATATTATAAATGTAACTGGGTTTATCCATCAAGCCATTCACCTCCAAGGTATTCCTTAGCAATACAAAATAGTGGTCTAGCGCTGACTGGCTTACTGCATTGAACCTGCAATGTGATAGTGGATCTGAGGTTTGTAGGGACAATTCGGAATGTCTTTTCATAAATTTATACCACCATCCTTCTCCATTAAATTTTATCATTTGCAAACCCTTGTTTGCTCTTTTCTTCTCCATCAACCTCTTCACACAGTCTATTACTTCCCTCTTTGTTTTTCCATTCCCCATTTTGCAGCACTCTACTAGGAAATCAACCAATTCTTGGTCTTCCTCTGGTGTCAGGAATCCATGCTTCACTCGTCCAGAAATTCTGTCCTTTAGTGTAGTTCGTGGCACGTCAAATTGTTCTGCAGCTTTATTCACCCCCATCTCCTTTGAGATAACCGCGTTCATTGCTCTAGTCATACATTCAGGGTCCCACAGTTTGCGGCGTTTAACAGCGCCAAGATGCTGTACTTCCAATATTTTATTTCTTGTCTTCCATCCTTTCTTAGCGGTAGATGTTCGCTTCCATTTAGGCATTGGATTACGCCAGACCAGACAGCAACAAAGGTCTCAAAGTTGGTCTCTAGATTACCTTCCTGTATAATTGCGTATTTATTCATATACTGACTGGTCGATAATAGGTGTGGTATCCTGGTCAATAACAGGTAGTGGTCGATAACCGATGAGTTACGCTAAGCATTGCACCAAGCCTCATGATCAGCTTTACATACATACATACATACATACATACATACATACATACATACATACATACATACATACATACATACATACATACATACATACATACATACATACATACATACATACATACATACATACATACATACATACATACATACATACATACTGTACATACATACATACATACATACACACATACATACATGCATGCATACATACATACATACATACATACATACACACATACATACATGCATGCATGCATACATACATACATACATACATACATACATACATGTACATATGAACAAATGGAATGATGTACAGTAATAATGACTGGTCACTGGTGCCAATAACATACACATGTGTGCTACACAGTAGATATGCACAATACATTAACACACACATGTAAATACAGAGCATACATAAACACTTCGATATATCTCATCATAACAGAAATTTTCCATTAGATAAATTTCCGGTGAAGTACAATCAGAAGCTAGCGGAGCATTATAATCACCATAAGATTCTCCATATGGATAAAACTATGAAAGTAGACAATCAACAATAATTATACAGTGTAGCAAGCACATACATACACTAAAGTGTTAGCAAAATTATCATTTAAATGTAGTTGAAAAGCACTATCAAAGAACTGAACCAGAATTTCATGGTGTTATTAGTAACACACATAACATAAGCAATCAAATATCGACTGTGTTGTGCGTCAACCTATACGGGATTCTTGTTTAGAGCAAGATATACACAAACATTTTATACCCAGTGACATGCAATTCAATACTCTAGGGGTACACAACATATCAGCCAAGGCAGTGATGTTCCTCAGTAGCATCCAGCAAAGGCAGTGGTACATACATCATACATCTATATCGTCAGTTGACATTGTTTGCTGTCCACTCGATAACTTGCGTACATCAAGTATTGTCTGGTTTGAAGTATTTTACTTGGCATTCCCACACAATTCAAAACTAAATGTTGCCAATAGTCTACCAGTACTAATAGTAATTCCATTAAAATTCAAAAATGTTTTATGCATGATTTTTTAAAACATGCTCACATTAATCTAGAACATGAGAAGCAACACTGATAAAGTTCATTACACTACAAGTACCATTTTCATGCTTATGCTAGACGTTTGCTTATGCTAAACAACTTCTTGTTATTCACCAGCAGTCCAACAGGATAGAAGTTGATTTAAGCTAGTAGAATATCAAAACAAGGCAGCACAAGGTGGCTTATAGTGTTCAGGGAAGTTCCATGTTTGAATCTGGATTTGATAGCATGATGATAGATGTAGAGTTTGCTGTTAATAGACATTGATTGATAAATGATTGTTTACACTACAGTGTAGTAGTCTAACAGAGCACAGGGGACAAACATATCACTGCTCTATCTATACTTTGTTATATACAGTACTTTCCTTAGAGTCTCTATAATATATTCTATACCAGGATGTGATAAATATTTGGATTCTTTGAAAAGCATATATATCCAAAACGTCTGCTACAGTAAGAAGAAAAAACAGGAGATTCAAACTGGTGACCTCATGCTTGCAAGTTATGCATTATACAATTGAACAGCTTTTCTTGCAGTTATGTAATGGAAAATTTTACACTGTAAAAGACCAATGTTAGTACTTAGAAACTTGGTTAAACATTTGCATTGTTTGGCACAAAAAAAAATTCACACTTGCTGAAGTAAGCAAGACAGACATTTGACATCAAATAGTTATAGCAAAACACTTAATTCTTACCTCTGATATACATGTACGCTTCTCTGGTTGACAGTCACCTGGGAAACAATATAATAATAGTCATGTCATATCAACATTCTGAACCAGCACATTATGTGATAACACTGAAGTTGGGATGGAACAATTCGTTTTCAGACAGTTGTGCAGCATTTACATATATTTGAAGATTTTTATGGTTAAATGTATTTTGGTTTATCATAACAAAACATTTGCAATCACAGTTATTTTACTTGTACATACATGTATACAACACTTACACTTACTTTCTACACCCAGTACTAATGGGTTTCCCACCAACAGCAATATTATTAGAGATCTGTAACACAGTTCCATGGTTTTCACAATCAAATCAAACACGTTTCTTCAAAATTTGCACCTTTCAATTGTGATCAAAAACAACTAAAATAAAATAATTGCAAAGTAGCTACACAATTACAATATGTGACCTAATTTTAGAAAACCGTCGATATCTGCACAATTTTCAAAATGGATTTTATTTGTTCTATTGTTTTCTACAGGGACAGAGGAATGGACTAACTAAGTTTCAGCTTCCTAAGTTAAGCAGCGTTGGAAATACAGCACTAGACAGCCGGACGAGCAAATAAATTGATATGCAGAAGCCATCGAGAAAAGAATTTATAGGCGCTTACATAAACCATCATAACTTACTGATACAATGACGTACGGAATTAAATCTTCGCTCATTGTGTTTGCCATGAATTTGTGCATCCGCTAAGGTATAGTTGTTTTCCCCAGGCATGTTTCTGTGTTCGAGAAGGAAGACAAATGCACTGAAAAACGATCGTCGGTAAATTCTTTCGTCACCGCAACGTAAACAAACGTCTGTAACTTTGAAATCCTTTCGTGTATGGAGATGAAACAAAGATTTTTGTACTTCCGATGAACAGGCGAACACGATGATGCCCAGGATTTATCCATTGGAGGCTTAATTCGCCCACCAGTGAGGCGATAAAAACTTGCATAATTTTTTTTCTGGAGCTTGCGTTTTTTACGCATAGTTTTTATTTTATTACAAAAGTACTATTGTGCGTATATCGACGGTTTTCCAAATTCAGTCACATATATTTTCCATTGTTAGCAGTGCATGTAGTTACAAACCCTCAGCAACAATTTATTTCTCATCTTCCACCACATTCAAGATACTCTAATAGAGCAGTCAAGTAACTACTCTAGCTAGCAGAGCAATCTAAACTATACCTGTAGCTTAGTTAAACTATATAGCTTAGTCACAGTTTTTACCCAGTAGTTAGTTTATTTCATTTAAAGCATTGGAAATACTGTGATTGTTAACTACAAGTACCCTAAATTCTATTCTCACAGAAAATGTTGAGATTTTAGTAACTCTCAGAGTTACTAAAATCTCATCATTTTCTGGAGGAATATATTCATTATTTCATTCCTTATCTCAGACAATATAGTTTGTTAATTTTCAAAAACCCTTATAAAAATCCTAAATCCACCACTGGCATAGCTACATTTTTGCTCATAATTCATGCTAACCCTACAATAGCCAAAATGTAGAACCCTAATTATTAAAGGAAAGAATGTTTTGACTTCCAGCATTACCAGTTAACTGCAAACATCTTGCAAAAAAGTTTTGCTTGAAATGCCAAAGATAACAATGAACTATGACCTATAAAGGTAATTACATTTTATTACTCTATCTCATAAGAGCATATAGCTAACTAGGGTGAAACAGTTTCAGGAATAAAATTTACCTCATACAAAATTAGCAGATAAATCAGATGGTGAATAGGTTTAATGGATTTGAGAGTATATTGAGACTTGCTTCCTCGAGTAGTGGTTTGATTAAAATGTATATATATATATATATTTATTGTCTTGGAGACAGCATGATGTCATCTACTGTATAACAAAATGCAAACTATGCACGGCCACCATTTTATGCCACAATAACAAACGTACCAGTGGCATGTGTCTTTTTGGGTTCTGATGAGTGTGTGCTCTCTGAGCTTTGTTTTGCCTTTTATCTTCAATCAGGCTATTCATCCTCATCTTCACACAAGTGAAATCATATCAAGGTATTAATTTTCCATATCTTGAGCAGCATACTTAGACGTCACAAAATTATTCAATGTCCTTATGTTCAGTAGATACCAGTAATTTCATGATTGGATAGAGACCATGCCCATTAATGGATGATAGTGATCTAATGCATGCAGAGAACCTTTGTGAAATGTTCCTTGTAGCTAGTATCCCATCGATAGATCCACGATGAAATCCGGAGACATGATTGTAAATATCACTTTAGTATCTCACGAGATGAGAACAAAATTTCGTACTCAACACAAAGGACCAGATGAAATTTGTTACTTAGCCAGATCACAACTATCTGGAGTTATTGTATGTAGCTAAAAAGTATGCACAGTATATAATGTAACAAGCAAATGATTTGCAGGGTACCTGGCACAGGGTTGCTTTCTTCGAAAAAAAAAACAACAAAAAACAAAACAGACTGTGAGATCACGTGTAGTTCAGGGAATTGTAACTTAAAAACTGGACCCCCTACTTCCAGGCTGACGATTTTGAGGTATTGGGACCCCCAGATAAATTATCTCAACTTTGTGATTATTTGGATGCCCAGGTCCATATTTCTGAAACATTTGGACCTATTCTGATATTTGGACCCTTCTGAATTGTAGAGGTTTTCAGAAGAATCCAAAAACACACATGTATACTATATTATACATATGGCATTCCATTATGTCTGACTTACGTCATGTAATTATAGCTGCAACAATCTACAAGAAATATTGAAAATCATGTAAAAATAATAGATGTGCTTCAGACTTCTGGACATATGGATTTTTGTAACATGACTGCAGTAATGGTTGTTAGAGACTTTTTAAAGAAACAGTGAAGGATGGATATTTGTCAGTATGGTAAACAAAGATTATCTAACGGTATATTATTTTAAAAGTCAGTGACTAAGTAACTATGCTTTAGTCACCAAGAAGTTTTTGGCCAAATGCAAAATTCACCCCAACCAGCTATGTAGCTACAGTTAAGCAGCTTTAGCCAAAATACTCCACAGACAATATTGGTATAATATTATGGTGATTAACAACATATTATTTGTTCAGTAGCCAAGGTTTTCAAGATGTTAATAGAACATCCCATGTTTTATACATCCACATAGGTTCTGTAAAATATCACGGCTATTACCCAATGGCTTTCTGTAAATATACGTTTTTTGGATTTTCCTGAAAACCTCTATAGTGAAACCGAGAAGGAACTGATGTTTCAGAAGATTGTAATGAAATAATTATTTGGACCCCTCAACACAGGGGAACTGATATTTCAGATAAATATTTACCTCTAGCCTATTTTTTTTCTGAAATTATGTTTGGATTCATTTCAGTATTACTATATCCCATCCAAAAACAGCTTATAGCTGTAAAAAAAGTGCGCGTCCAAGTAAAGCAGAGTTAACTGCGACAAAAAGTAATGATATCATAATACGGCCATGTGCGAGGTGTGCAAGTTGTAAAATTAATATTAGCTAATCAGATAATACAATGTTATTGTTAAAGTGTTAATGAGAACTATGTGATGCTGCTAGTTTTTAAGTGTGTGAGCATCTTCATAAATGCCACATAAATTTAATTCTCAATAAAGCAATGTGTATAGATTCTCTGATAGTAATAAATAGTTTGAGTTTGGCCACCTTTCCTTTGTTCGTAGCATTGCTATATACAGGAAAGGCGGCCAAACTCAAACTATTTATTACTATCAGAGAATCTATACACATTGCTTTATTGAGAATTAAATTTATGTGGCATTTATGAAGATGCTCACACACTTAAAAACTAGCAGCATCACATAGTTCTCATTAACACTTTAACAATAACATTGTATTATCTGATTAGCTAATATTAATTTTACAACTTGCACACCTCGCACATGGCCGCATTATGATATCATTACTTTTTGTCGCAGTTAACTCTGCTTTACTTGGACGCGCACTTTTTTTACAGCTATAAGCTGTTTTTGGATGGGATTTCAATACTTTTTGTTAGAATAAGCAATGTACTGTTGATAACAGTAGGTGAGTTTCCATGGTTTTGACAGAAACCCCAGATTACAGTGACAGAATATTAAAATATAACTGTAATTTTAGTGGCCAGGGCCGCCCACATTGGGGGTAACTGGGGTATTTTGCCCCCTACCACAGCCCAAAAGGGGCCACTTGAATACCTGTTTAAAGAAAGATCGATATACTCTAATAGAGCAGTCAGGATCTAGACCCTTCCTTGCCCCTGGGCCCCTCTTTAACTCTTTTTCCTGGGCCCTCTAATTTCTCAGGGTGGCCCTGTTAGTGGCATGCAACTGCAGTCAACTAACACCCATTTTAACTATTAAACCCTAACAACGCTTTGCCTTTCATCTTGTACTGCATTGAAACGATCAAATACTCTATTAGAGCAGTCACAAAACAGCTGTAACACAGCAATCAATATTTAGCATAGTTACAACTTTTGCTTAGCATCGGATTGTATAGTTTAAATTACTAGCTACTTACAGACTTTACAATATAAAAATATGGCACTTGTAGAAATGTGACTGTTCTATTAGAGTATCTCGATCTACTTCAAGCATTGACTAATTCAAGTGAAGAAGCTACGCCCCTGCCAAGAGATCTTGTGAAATGAAATGAGAATAGTAAAGAAAAGGCAAGTATGTACAGAGACAATAGAGGGGCGCGTAATTATGTCCTGTAGTAAATAAACGCCTTTAAAATTTATATTACTACTAAATAAACGCACCAGAATAGGCTTGTGTGGCTGTTGTCTCCAAGGTTGTCTCATTACTTGTCTTTTCGTGTTGAAGGGATTTAGTCGCAATTGGTGAGTTTAACTATACATGTATTTGTGTTGTAAAACTTAATTGTAAAAAGGCGATTAGCACACATCATGATAAACATGTATTTGTCACAGTAGAGTCTCTCACGAAGTCACGATTATTACGAGACATTGGACCAGGGTAAAAATTTACTGCTATATTTAGAGGTTGTAGCGTTTGTATATCTTAGTATCTTAATAAATAATCCCCCATGATCACTAATCACTAATAGTACAGTGAAAACTGGTCATTATTCAGGCCGTAGGGACAAAATTTTCTGACCTTGCCTTTTAAAGAGGTGGCTGCATTAAGCGGCCTTAAAAAAAGGTAAGAAGCATGCTGTTCTAACTGGCTATAGAGATGGATTTAGTGTATGACAGCGTATGAGACAGTGAGTGCTGGTAGCAAGGGGGCAGCCAATCTGTTAGAGCACCAAAAGCACTGCTTCAGACATAGGCAGTTGACTGTCAGCCCCAAGTGTAAAAAGTTTCACTATTGGTCCTTATAAGCTCCTGATGAAGAAAGTGATGAAGTCATTATCCATAGGATATATTTTTCAGAGTATCCTTTTCAGTTCTACAATATAGTAGCCAAGCATAAGATGAACATAACACAGCATTCCAGTAGTTTAGTGGTGACCACAACACTGCCTGAGTTAAACTGTGGTGAGATTTGAAACTACCAGAAGCCCTGGAATGTCTTCAACACATGAAATACCAAATATCTAATGCCTGGCTTTCTTCCACAGTGGACCTGTCTTGGTGGCCACTTGTACAGAAGGGAAACAGCTGCCACACAGTCTTGCGAGTGAAACAGCTAATTGCCACACCCCTTAATTATCAATTTGTAAAATCTTTAGCAAAATTGTGTGTGCGAGCAAGTGCGATGTGGCAGTGCCGTGTATATGGTTGCTGCCTAGCAGTGACACATCACGAGTATTGAAGTCACAATGCATTACTGTATCATCCATCTAAATACAATCTCTGAATGTGTCATTTTGTGTAGAGAGCAATCTTCCACAAGAAGTGACCTGCAGGTTTCAGTGTATATTGTTAACCATTAATATTGTGAACTATATGTACAGTGAAACCTCACTTAGTGGCCACCTCTTTAATAAGACCACCTCATTATATTGGCCACCTCTAGTAGGTCCCAAATATAACTAAGCATTACTTATGACCTCATTAATAAGGCCACCTTGTTATTCAGGCCAAATTTTTTGGTCCCACAGCCTGCCATATTAATGAGGTTTCATTGTACTTATGTGAATTTTTATTTTTCGTAACTTTTCTTCAGGTTTACTGATGGGCACTATGAAGCATTGTTGACTGGTACGTGTATAATGTGGTGACTTGAAATTCTAAAACAGTACGTAGCATGTCTTGTATGTACATGTAATGTGTTGTAATGTGTCCACACATCCACACATCTTAGAAATAAATATAATTGTATTCTCTATAAATAGTCAGTTCCATTGTGCCACTGGGTCATAAGTTGGTTGAGTATGGATCATCCAGGGCACTTGAGTCACATTTTGGCCTGGCCAAGTGGATCTCATCCACTGACAGAATATACAGGATCAGATCACGTGTATAAATTACGGTGGAACTTGTTTATTGCCACCTTCACTCATTCAGCAGGTAACAGTGTATAAATTCTCAATTGGAATTGGCTTTTCAAGAGTGGTTGTCTTTCTATACTAGTGGCCATTAAGACAGGTTGTACTGATAGATAGAGTGTACATACTAGAGATGCAACAATATCCTCCACTTAGTGTCGTTTGATAGTGATGCAATGGAGACTATGTATTATTGCATTTAAGTACTATACTATTATATTGCAACTCTAGCACGTATTTATAACAGGAATGTTTGTTAACCATTTAGACATGCTGGAGCCACACCCACTCATCTGGATTCTACAAATGAAGTCATACCAACTTGTTGTCATCATACTTACTCGTTACTCCCTTGGATGAATATACATGCCGTCATGTGAGACTTGCTACCATGGCGGGCCACTGGAAAACATTTGCATAGCAGTTATATTACAGTCATTATTGTACAATTCTTACATTATTGTTGTGAAAAGTGTTTGGTATTCATGTGTCTCCTCTGTATGTTGTAATTACATGTGTAATTTTGTGTGGGGGTGCTATAAAATGCAATAATGCATGGTGACAATTGTATTAGGCGATTTTGCACACTTCCTTTTTAAGCTAGCTACATGTGCTAATTACTCACAGCTTGTGTCAACAACTGGTAACCGCAGTTGTACTCTTGTGTCATTCTTTAAGCCGCGCCCTTAGAGGGACTAATTTCAAAACGAAGGATGGTATGCAGCACCATAGATTATATCAAGAGTTCATAATATATATATATTATGAACTCTTGATTATATCTATGGACTATAATCTATGGCAGCACACTTCTTGGTGGCTATAGTACTGATTAACTACATAGAGCGCCAGTTCATCAATACCCAGTGACCGCAGTTGTGCTCTGCGTCATTCTTTAAATTCCGAGTAAAATTCTTAGAGAGCAAATGACGTGGGGGCGACTAAATTCAAATTTCAAACTAGCCATTCTCGAAAACAAATGTTTCAATCTGAACGAAACTTTTAGAACAGTTTAAAGACACATTGCCCTACATGCCAAGCGAGTATTGCGGAAAACAACAATCTGGGATTTGTATTTGGCCTCTAGGTCGACTGAGGACGACTGAAACTTCGTTTGGTGCTGAAACCACGACTGTAGGGTAATCATGTATGGTGAAATCGATGATGTGAATCTTGAGGTGATTGAGTGAATACTGAAGCGATAACAGGGCGATCAATGTTCGGAATGCACAAAGGAACGCAAGGCATACACCTGCGGTTGCGTCTAACCGCATGCGATTAAAAAAAAAAAAAAAAAAAAATGAAACTTCACCTTTGATGTCGGCAACCTCGATCACGAAACAATCAGCATGGATTTGCTTCACTGCTTGTGTGGTAGTTACTAGTGACACGATGAGTTCAACTCCAGAGTTTCAGAGGGATAGCGTAAGTGACGGGTGGATTACAGGAAGGCCGAATTTGACAACGTTCGTTCTTGTAAAATCCTCACGTAGTGGTCGCGTCATTTATTGTCTGCGGCGCGCGTTTCTGCTTTACTGGCCGCGCGACTCACTACCGTGAGTCTTGATTGCTGTATGATTTACAGTCTAGTCAAGTCTTAGCTACAGACAAAGAAATACCTTTCGATTTCAAACTACCCTGCAGCTGCCACTGCATGGGGTAAGAGAAGCCAACTCTGTTGTATCCATTACAGCTTAATAAGAAAATTAAAAATAAATATACGATCGTGAAACTGATGGCCAGCTAATTGGGAAGCTAACACAAGAGTTTAATTTACAAGCAACCTGGTCATAGTTGAGTCATACTTCTCGTCTGGTTCAGCCAAAAAGTGACATTAAAAATCCCACTTTTGCAGCTGAATTTGCAAATGCGTTATTGCGAAGACATCTAGCTATATGCAGAAGGAGAAGGCACTACACTATTTGACCACAGTGAGTTACCTGTAATTTGACTGCAGTGGATCTCAGATCGACCAACAGTACTGAGGTACCTGTGAGACACCCTAACAGTGTTCAAAGTGTTCATATATGCATGCACCCTTGATCATTATTTATTTATTAAATATATTTACTAAGTCTTAGAAAGAGATTTGCTTGCCCGTCCAGCACTATGGGTGGGCGTAATCCTTCTGCCAATGCTAATTTTGAATTTGACTAATCCATTCAGGTTACCTCAGCGTTAGTCCAGGAGATCATTGAACAGCAGACTCATTTCAGGGTAACAGTGGTTAGTGCCCAGCATCAAGCTAAGGCTAATGTTATGTTTTTAAGATGTCAGTGGCTGGTTTCTAAGCAATCAGAACTTACTCCCCTTTTACCAGCTGATTTACAGTACATCGCATTGGCGGGATAAAAAGTTTCGGCACGTATCTTGCCATTTTGCATTGTTTCTTTGTCTAGTGAGAAAGGTGCCTCTTCTTGGCTATCAGTGCTTCCCATCGAAGAGCATGGATTTACACTCCATAAGTGTTATTAGGGATGTGTTTGCGTTATGGATGGTTGCCCAGTGGCTTACCTGCTAAGTGTGTGTGTGGTCATGTCTTCACTGTTGATCATGCAATGGACTGTGCATCTGGTGATTTCTCTACTCTACGTCATAATGAACTTAGGGATTTCACTGCAACTGCTTTGTCTGAAGTTTGTAATGATGTGGCAATTGAGCCAGTGTTGCAACCCCTATCTGGTGAATCTTTTCACTATGCCACAGCCAATGTGGAAGATAAGGCACCTGGATGTCAGTGTGTAAGGATTCTGGGGAAACCGTCATCAAAAGGCTTTCTTTGATGTAAGAGTTTTTAATCCCACTGCTCCTAGTTATCGAAACACAGCAGTTTCTTCTGTATATAAAAGGTTTGAGCGTGACAAGCAGCGTAGGTATGAGCAGTGTGTAAGGGATGTTGAAATGGGCTCTTTCACCTCTTTGGTATTCTCTACTTTTGGGGAATGGGAGGTGTGGCCACTACTGCTTACAAGAGGTTGGCATCTCTGCTTGCTGCTAAGAGAGGCCACAGTTATACTAGTGTTGTGTCCTGGAATAGATGCTCCATGCACCACTTTTTCTTTACTGAGATCAACTTTAACCTGCTTGTGTGGAGCCAGGTCTCACTGTGGCAGCCCAGTGACTATTGGAGCACTTGACCTTGCAATATCCGAGGGTCAGGTGCTTCCTCCACTTTGTCATGCACTTTGAATTGTTGTCTCTTGTTTTTTCATTTACTTATAGGACTGTGAAGCACCTGTATCTCTCAAAATAGTGACAGGCTTCTCACTTGGTGTCTCTATTAACGATAACGTCAAAATCACTATGATGGGGGGACTCTATATATTTTAAATATAAAAGTTATTGTGTTCTATAAAAGTTGTACCTGTGGCGAGTAGAGCTCACTAGTTAATCTACCGAGTGCTGCTGCAAATTATCATTTCAGTAGTTAGCTATAGGCCCCAACGCTGGCTGTAAAATATCAGTATTAAACGCCATAGCTACTTCACTTGCCAGTATCCGGGCTCGTATCCTCTACCTATATTCCTCAACTGTACCCCGGCGCATACTGGCAGTCGTCACGTCCCACTACACTACTTCAAAGCAGACAGTACAATATCCCCAAACTAACCTTTCGTGTGTTAGTCTATAATCAACCCAATCTTGTAAGAATCGGCAACTGAACGGTAACTACGGATGTAGTCTAGTATCGCGAACCAGTTCCGGCCCTAGCCTGCAATGCGATTTAGCTATATAGTAGTCTTAGAAGTAGCTGAGTTAGCTATACTGAGCAGGTTTGATGGTACGTGTATAAGCTTAAGTAAATTGACCTTGTGACTTCATGACCCCAGTTGTGGCTTTTGGCCTTACCCACCCTGTACAAACAGATATTTTATTAATTTAATTAGTACGGTTCACGGTTCACCAGAGCAGATTTTGCAAAATTGAATATTATGATCTGATGACTTGTGGCTTTATGATCTCAGCTGTGGCTTTGTTGCCACGTCAAGTCACACACTGTAATATAATGTGTCGTTTTGCCTACGAAAGCCGGTGCGCCACACCCTGCATGGGTAGCTAGTCTATAGCTACTGTCAGGGATAAATAAATCACACCAAATCTTGCAGCCCTGGAGCTCTCCGGTAGCTACTTGCACACTGTCGTGGCTCTGCACTAGTACTTCTGAGGTTTACATCGCATTAATACTGAATCATCGATGAATCAAGTATTGCATCACTTGATCAATTGTGCACGTGATGCATGGCAGAAATGGCGAAGGACTTTGCGAAAACATACCGAGTCTCACGAATTGGACGTGACTGCTAATCTCACGAATTGCATAAGTGGCTGTACTCTTCCCAGCTATCTTCAACATTTGCCATCAATTATCAAGGGGGTGACAACACAGGCACTCGCTGTAGGTAGATATTTGTCTCGAGCATTAGCGCGGGCGCTTATAATCTCCAATCGATAAGCCCCAGCTCCGAAATAGTGGTCTGGCTGCGCGAATCAGATTATCATTTTGTCAAAAGACGTGGGTACATAGAAGGCTGTAGCCTGCAAACGTGCTCCCACACACATAAAGACAACATACACACAGGACAAGTAACCACAGAGTTATAAAAACAGAGCAGTCAAAATACAATTATTATTATTATTAAATAAATGTTACAGTAAAAGAAGACGACGAAGAGCAGACCTAAATGCAGTCCAATTTAACAGCTGTAAAATGTAAATGGGAATAGTGTTCCAAAGAAAAGGAGTGTTAACAAAGAAAGAGTATCGATAAGGATTAATAGTCAAGGATGGAATTGATAGGGTCAGTGAATGTGATCTAGTGACAGTAGAAGAAAATTACAAATGTCTTGAAAATGGAATAGAAACTCCTTTGTGCAAAGTATCATGCATCAGGCAAATAGAATAAAAAGATCTTCTACTATGGAGAGAAGACCATTTAAGTTCCTGAATACATGTGTCTGAAGACTTATTCCACATATGGTTAGTAGAGTTCCATCTGCTACCACAGATCCACCGTGCTGCACGTCATTGAACTGATTCTAAATGAGAGACATCCTTTGCTAAGTGTAAACACCAAACAGGTGAAGCATACTCTAGAATTGGTCTAACAATGGAATTGTATGCAATTGATTTGACCATTGGAGAACTGGAAAATAGAGTGTGTCGTAGATAGTTTGATCTAATCCAAAACAGCCAAGCTGTAAAAAAAGTGTGAGGCTCTCAAAAAGGCTATGGTGAAAAAAGATGTGAAATCCAAGGTGGCGGCCAAGAAATGGCTATGATGGTAGGTTAATGGTAAAAATTTTAATAACGACAATTCAGGTGAATTTTTGTGCCGCTTGGTCTTGGCACAAAATTCACCTGAATTGTCATTATTAAATTTTTTACCATTAACCTGCCATCACAGCCATTTCTTGGCCGCCACCTTGGATTTCACATCTTTTTTCACCATAGCCTTTTTGAGGGCTGCACACTTTTTTTACAGCTTGGCTGTTATGGATTAGATTTCACTTCTTTTTGTATTTGGATACCCCAAAGCCGGCCTATGGCTGGCTTTGGGACTTTTTTAACCTATCTTTTTTCTTTACCACAGGAAGAAGAAAAGATGAAGTAGATGTACTTTAAATATTTTATCAGTAAATGTACAAATTATACATATATAATACATATATTGATTACAGAAATCTCTATGGTGGTTTCTTTGTAACTGAACACTCTACAAGGTGACTTCTTCTAATTGCTCTCTCAACAGGGTGAATTGTTTGTAGCTGAACGATCTACAAGGTAACTTCTTCTAGCTGATTTCTCTACAGGGTGATTTGTTTGTAGTTGAATTCTGTACAGGTGATTTGTTTGCAGCTGAGCTCTTTACAGAATGGTTTCTTTGTAGCTGAACTCTCTACAAGGTAACTTCTTCTAACTGATCTTTCTACAGGGCAATTTGTTTGTGGCAGAATTTTATACAGGGTGATTTCTTTGCAGCTGAATTCTCCACATGGTGGTTTCTTTGTAGCTGAACTCTCTACAAGGTAACTTCTTCTGGCTGATCTTTCTACAGGGTGATTTGTTTGTAGCTGAATTCTGTACAGGCGATTTGTTTGCAGCTGAGCTCTTTACAGAATAGTTTCTTTGTAGCTGAACTCTCTAAAAGGCAACTTCTTCTAACTGATCTTTGTACAGGGCAATTTGTTTGTGGCTGAATTTTCTACAGAGTGATTTCTTTGCAGCTGAATTCTACACATGGTGGTTTCTTTGTAGCTGAACGATCTACAAGGTAACTTCTTCTAGCTGATCTCTCTACAGGGTGATTTGTTTGTAGTTGAATTCTGTACAGGTGATTTGTTTGCAGCTGAGCTCTTTACAGAATAGTTTCTTTGTAGCTGAACTCTCTACAAGGTAACTTCTTCTAACTGATCTTTCTACAGGGCAATTTGTTTGTGGCAGAATTTTATACAGGGTGATTTCTTTGCAGCTGAATTCTCCACATGGTGGTTTCTTTGTAGATGAACTCTCTACAAGGTAACTTCTTCTAGCTGATCTTTCTACAGGGTGATTTGTTTGTAGCTGAATTCTGTACAAGTGATTTGTTTGCAGCTGAGCTCTTTACAGAATGGTTTCTTTGTAGCTGAACTCTCTAAAAGGCAAGTTCTTCTAACTGATCTTTGTACAGGGCAATTTGTTGTGGCTGAATTTTCTACAGGGTGATTTCTTTGCAGCTGAATTCTCCACATGGTGGTTTCTTTGTAGCTGAACGATCTACAAGGTAACTTCTTCTAGCTGATCTCTCTACAGGGTGATTTGTTTGTAGCTGAATTCTGTACAGGTGATTTGTTTGCAGCTGAGCTCTTTACAGAATGGTTTCTTTGTACCTGAACGATCTACAAGGTAACTTTTCTAGCTGATGTCTCTACAAGGTCAATAGTTTGTAGCTGAACTCTCTACATGGTGGTTTCTTTGTAACTGAACTTTCTACAAGGTGACTTCTTCTAGCTGATCTTTCTACAGGTGATTTGTTTGTAGCTGAACTCTCTACAAGGTAACTTCTTCTAGCTGATCTTTCTACAGGGTGATTTGTTTGTAGCTGAATTCTGTACAGGTGATTTGTTTGCAGCTGAGCTCTTTACAGAATGGTTTCTTTGTACCTGAACGATCTACAAGGTAACTTTTCTAGCTGATGTCTCTACAAGGTCATTAGTTTGTAGCTGAACTCTCTACATGGTGGTTTCTTTGTAACTGAACTTTCTACAAGGTGACTTCTTCTAGCTGATCTTTCTACAGGTGATTTGTTTGTAGCTGAACTCTCTACAAGGTAACTTCTTCTAGCTGATCTTTCTACAGGGTGATTTGTTTGTAGCTGAATTCTGTATAGGTGATTTGTTTGCAGCTGAGCTCTTTAAAGAATGGTTTCTTTGTAGCTGAACTCTCTGCAAGGTAACTTCTTCTAGCTAATGTCTCTACAAGGTCACTAGTTTGTAGCTGAGCTCTCTACATGGTCGTTTCTTTGTAACTGAACTCTCTACAAGGTAACTTCTTCTAGCTGATCTCTCTACAGGGAGATTTGTTTGTAGCTGAACTCTCTACATGATGGTTTCTTTGTAGCCGAACTCTCTGCAAGGTAACTTCTTCTATTGATCTCTCTACAGGGCGATTTGTTTGTAACTGAAATCTCTACATGGTGGTTTCTTCTAGTTTATTATTTATTTATTATTATTATTGATTAGCAAAACCCATTGGGTAAATCGCTAATGTACAAAAACAAAATTTTAATGTCTATGCATTTTGCAAACGGTTTTTGAAAGTAAGTAAGTCTATATTGTCAAGATCTTCCATATCTAAATTGTTCCAGTCTGGTATTGATCTTGGTAAGAAAGAGTTACTATATCGATTTGTTCTGGCATACAACTGTAATAGCTTCAAGGGATGGTTTTCCCTGGTACTTGTTGCAGGAGATAACACTGGCAGATACTGATTTGGAACATAAATTAATTTGTTTACAAACTTAAACAACAGCATCAGACGTGCCTGTTTCCTACGATCTTCCAGTGTTGGCCATTTTAATTCCACTAACATTTCAGTTATACTGTCCCTATGATTCCTTCTCCAAGGTCTATTTAACACGAAACGTGCAGCACGATATTGTATCATCTCTAACTTGTGAATGAGTGATTGTTGATGTGGATCCCAGATAGAAGAGCAGTATTCAATAGATGGCAAGACGATCTGTTTATATGCATGTTCTTTTAAGTGAGGTGGACAATGGTGGAGAGTTCTTCGCAAAAATCCCAGTAGACGATTAGCTTTATTGCACACTGAATTTATGTGAGGGGTCCATGACAACTTGTTATCTAAAAGTACTCCCAAATAGTGATGTCTCTCAACAACTTCTAAGGGGATTTTGTATAGTTGAACTATCTCTTTCCATAGTTGCATGAACTCCCTACAAAGTAACTTCTTCTAGCTGATCTCTCTACAGGGTGACTTGTGTGTAGCTGATCTCTATACAGGTTTCTTGTTTCTAACTGATCTCTTGAATTCTCTTCAGGATGACTGCTCTATTAGGATGACTGCTCTATTAGAGTATCTCGATCTCGCACTTGCTGCATCAAGTTGGATTTCATGTTATAACTCCGTGGCTTTAAGTCTGATTCTTCTACACCATTGATGAGCCTTTCTAAGATGATTACTCCATTTGTACAACGATTTTCAAAGCATTATCCCAAGCGGTTTATCTGGTAGGCGTGGCAAACAGTCGTTTTTTTTATTAGCTAATCTCGATTGCGTAATTGTTACACACTGTTAGTTTTTTCGTTGTATCTTCCTGGTTTTTAGCTCGATTTCTTTCAAACCACAAAAGGTTTGACGTTCAATAGTTAACCTATTCACCCACCGATTTTAAATAAGCTTCTTCCCATACGCGATTTAAGGCCACACCAAGTCAAACCTTAGTTTCTGGTCACCCGCCCGCATGGTAAACCTGAAACCCTAGTTTATGAGGACTATTATTAATATTACAGGTGCTTAAGTGCACGTGACCCAGCAAGACACTTATTTTTTACTGCAAAAGATCGATATACTCTAATAGAGCATTCAGGGATTCAAATAGAGCAGTCACACTACTCTTAACTCTAATATTAGGTATATATTAGGTATATATGCCACACTAATAAAATGTTTCTAACTATAGCTAGTTTTGTCCTTGATTATATAGCTGTTCAGATTATAACTGTTACTAATGCTTCTGTAACCAAAGTAATTTCAGTAGCATTAACTACTAGTCCATGCAGATGGGCCATAGCTTTAACTTTATAATTCAAATGTAGTCCTCTAATGATTAGTCTATTTCCTTATCACTGAACACTACAGGGGTATGGAAAGCTGGCAACATTCGGTGAGCTTAAACTTTTCCATAACTAAAATTAGATTGGCAAGTAGAAACCCTTATAGTTTAAACATTCCCAGATGATCACTAAAAACAGTAGTCTGGAGCACTCAATGACTCAAAACTTTGACAGTTACTTTTCTCAAGGTTACTGAATAGAAGGCTGGAAACACATAGCTAGTGGGCTAAGACTTTACATTTGAATGAAGAATTTCTGATGTGAAAATAGAAGTTAAATTTCATTGTGTATCATGATCATTTGAACAACTTAGCTATAAGTCATAGTAATACTTTCCTGATATAGCTAATGAGACATTTATTTCACTTGGAAAGCATAAGTAGCTACATGAGCAAAACATTTCCTATAATATATTCTAAATAAATAAATAAATATATACTTAAATGCTATACATCAGTGTATAGCTAGCCATGATCCATCAACAACTTTCCTAGTGCATTTTTTGCCGAAGCACAACTACCTATGTTGTTGGTTAAGTATAAAATCAACATGAATTTGCTAAATTGAGCAAATAATAATACCATACAGTATATTGTCACAGTAGAGTCTATAGTCCTGAAGTCCTGATCATCCGCCCGCCCGCATCCATTTGTAGGCTTGGGAGTGACCAGAAACTAAGGTATGACTTGGAGTGGCCTAACCTGTAGGCGTGACAACATATTGGTTTATTTTTCGTGAATAATCGCTCATAACTCTTTGCCTGTTTATCGTATTCCAGCCAAAGTAGGTACCGAGATGCGCCTTTATACCCCCCTTCTGTGTGCCAAATTTCAAGGCAATCAGATTTGGCGTTCGCGTTTTATAGTAGTTTTTGTAAGTGTGCGACAAGAGGAAGAAAAAAAACGAAGAAACTAAGCCAATTTTTGAAGTCGCATATCTCGGGAACGTGAAGCGATTTCGCTCAAATTTGGAATGTGGCGTGCTGAAGTTGGAGGGAGTGTGCACAGCAAAAATCGTCTTGTTTCATCAAGGCAGCACAGAGCTACGGAGGTGCGAAAATTGCGTTTTCTTTCTTCCTGTCAATATACTCACGGGTGTTACGCGCCGGATTTTTGGGCCGCACGACACATTACCGTGTGTCTTGATGCACGGGATGCTTTGGCTGCAAGATGCTTCATGTGATCACTCCATTTAAGCTGAGAATTGATTAAGATTCCTAAGTACTTCACTACTGATTTGAGAGGAACCTGCTGGCTGCCCAAGAAATAGTTACATGTTGGAGGAGAACGTTTGTATGAAATGCAAATGCTTTCACACTTGAGAGGACTTAATTTTAATTGCCAAACTTGACACCATTCATATATTTTGGAAAGATCTTCTTGAAGGAGATCATGATCAGCAGGAGAAACAATTTCTTTGTAAAGGGCTATATTGTCTGCAACATGTTTGATAATACTGATGGATTTTATATGGCTAATCAATATAAAGTAAAAAGAGCAAGGGACCTAAGACTGAACCTTGAGGCACCCGGATCTGACAGGTAACCATTCAGAAAAGCTACCATTAACAACTACTCTTTGGTATCTCTTAGTCAGAAAAGAATTAAACCATGATAGGAGGTTACCATGAATACCCAAACTCTCAAGTCAAAGTAAAAGTCGATCTGCGACCGCGAACAAGGTAGATCTGCGACCGCGAACAAGGTAGATCTGCGACCGCGGTCAAAGTCAAAGGTCAAGGCCACCAAAATCGCGCCAAGTCAACACTGAATCGAGGGTAAAATTTTCCACCCCACAATCGAAAACTACTGAAATATCGTCGCTACGTCACTGGTCAAAGATCGAAAAATGCTCTCAGTCACAGGTCAAAGCGGTCGGTCAATACTTGACTGCGGTCGTAGATTGCGTGCCGTATATAGCCTAAATATTTCGAAGGGGATAGCTAATTTTTGCTTTTTTGAGGTTTTTGGAGTTTAATACTACGAAATTTTATCCTTGAAAAATTTATACCTCCATAGCTATATTACATATGGGATTGTTTGCAAACCTACGAAAATTTTATTTGAACACTGCTCAACCTCGAAAATTTTAGGCTATATGGTACTTACGTGACACCCCCTTGAATTAGTCTCGCGTAGCCAGACCACTGTTTCTCCCTACGGCGCTTATCGATTATAGATTATAAGCGCCTGCTCCTATTTCGAGCAGGCGCTTATAATCTCTAATCGATAAGCGCCATGGGGAGAAATAGTGGTCTGGCTACGCGAGACTACCCTTGAATATCTAGTCTCGTGCCCAGCCGGGCTCGCGCTAATGCACAAATACAGTCTGGTGCCAATGCTCGAGTTTCTTGGGCCCGGAAGTGCGATCCAGCCAAAATATTGGCTGGCCAATCAGAATCGATGAGTTGCACAATCGCATGAATGTATTTTTTTCAATTAATGACATAAGATAGAACAGTACATAATAGACAAATACAAGTGAGCTTAAATATGGGCCTCAGCGACCTGCACAGCAATCGGTGGGACAGCGAAAACTGGACCTGGCACCGCGAATGCACATTATTGCAGACCTCAACAAAGAGAAGCTTAATTTACATCTCAGCCATCCCATCACTATTCCATAAGAAAGACTGTGTTTAGCACTCAAAAGGTTGGCCAATCTCTTATAAACTGAGTAGCAGCATCACTCATTCCACCAGTAGTAGCGAAAATTAAGGGAGTAAATGAGGAATTCTGTACTTCATGAACCCATTGTTGGTATTCACATCTCGAGGGAGTAAATGAGGCATTCTCTACTTCATGAACCCATTGTTGGTATTACATCTCGTCACATCTCTCATGACGTCGGTATGCAGAGTGTAGGGGTTGATATGAGGGTGCACTAGGGTTAAAAATTCTGACATCAAAGCATGACCTCTCAAACCGTCCTCCCCAAAAACCATTAGCTGCAATGTCAAGCCTTGCATTATCATCACGATTAGCTGTTTTGTATTGAAGGGTCTCACCAGAATGAGGCTGAAGGTGGGGTTCAATGACAACATTGTTACAGATCTCGGAAAGTAAATTGGCAGTTAGATCCCACACTTCATTATGTCTCACTCAGAGAAGGAAACCTGCCCTTTGGACAAGACAGAGCATTTTCTATGGTAAAAGAGTGACCACAGGCACAGGAAGTAGGGCAGGCAGATGGTAGCCAATGATAGCGAAGCACAATTACATCACGAAAAGCAGTTTTACGAAGCACAGAATTATGCAACTTCAATGGAAGACAAGAGAGCCAATTGGATGCACCCTTCTCCTGAGCTAACAAGACTGAGGAACACATGCTAGAAGAAAGTTCATCAAACAAATGATTGGCAAATAGAAATTGCTCTTGATGGCTCCTAGAGTGAAACTTGGATCGCAACTGAACCTGTGCATCAAGACAGTCACCTAGTTGATGTACCTGAGAGATAATCAAGCCAACGAGACCAGCATTTACTTCTACAGAGCAGGAATGCTGCTGTGATGCAGCAATCGAAGGATCAAACACACCAAGGCCTCATAGCCGCACAGGCAAGGCAAACAGCTTCTCTCATGAATGCATTGGAAGTAGACGAAAAGCAGACAATTTAAAGTCATTCATTAGAAGTTTTTGACCTGGTTTGTTCAAAAGGTTTGTTGTCATGTTGTGTTTTCTGATCTCATCTTATTGATTTATTTATTTATTATCAATTTACCATGAGGGAAGGAACAGCACAAAAGGCAAGCCTGTACAAGGTACTGCCCAGCTAGCACAAAACACATACAACCACTAAACAACACACACACACACACACACACACATACACACACACACACACCCACACAAAATAACACTTACAAAACAAAAAAAAAATCAACAAAAATTATAATTACATCTATAAAACAACAAATCAACAACAATAAATTACATTTAAAAATTCCAACAAAAATGTTTGTAAATAGCGTGGTGAAAAACAGAACAGCTCTCAATTCCCAGAATACTGATTGGTACTTTGTTCCACACAAAACAAACACAGACAAAATAGGAATATTATAAGACAGAAGAATCATGGTTCAATATTTAACCAAAAATGAAATGCTACCCTCTACTAGTCTAATGGCTACTGGTAAAAGAAGAGATCGCATCTAGTAAATGCCCTTCTGAGTTTTACTTTATCCCTAGCCATTTTAGATCGGTTTTTCACTGTTTTTAAACAATTATGCAACTCCTCGATTCTGATTGGCCAGCCAATATTTTGGCTGGATCGCACTTCTGGGCTTCGTTCTGGGTCCAAGAAACTCGAGCATTGTCATCAGACGGTGTTTGCGCATTAGCTAGCGCGAGCCCGGCTGGACACGAGACTACTGAATATCCAAGTCCAACTACATTCGCAAACAGAGTGATTATATTTATAAGCGATTACTTCTAGTTTTATCCGTTAAAGTTATAAATAGCACTAAAGTAGGCATTAGATCGAGTTTGGCGGACTTACAAGGATGGAGTGAGTGGTAGTGTTAACCTATTGTTCTACTAGTATTACTGATTCGTTGTGTGCCAGATGGGTTCTATCTAAAACTGAGAGCTGCTGATGAGACATGAAGTGGCCGCAGCTGAATCTGGTGGAAGATAAATGAAGCTTGTGTAGCTATCCAACTACACTAATATAGCTAATAGATGCATCAAGTTGTTTATTTATGAGGAACTACAATAATATGCATTACACCATGTAAATCAGTGACAATTACTCTATTAACTTGTATGTTGCTTTATGCATGGTTATACTTTAACACAGAGCATTCTTAAGATAACAACGGAAGCTCTGTGGCACGTTAATTGTAAATCTATGTCTGGTCGGGGCAATTTCACTCCTAAGTGATTGTGAACCTTGACATCTCTGCAATTGGTTGAGGCGTAAACAAGGCAGCAGCTGCAGTAAACTTTAGTTTCCAGAATCTGGAAATTTTACTTTTATGTTAGTTAATAATAGTTCATAGGATAACAACACTTGCAGCTAGCATTGTTCTGAATTACGATTTTGGTGAAAAGATCGAGATACTCTAATAAAGCAGTCAGGTAATAAACTAATCTAATAATAACAGTCACCTAGCTGCCCTTTTCAAAATTCCCATGCATATCTCTGTGTCACATGTTATTTTCCTACATGGATGACAGCAGAAGCCAATAGGCTGTTCTTCAACTGTGCCCTGAATCAACGTTGAAACCGGGTCACTACTGCTGACCCGGATGACCCACTGACCGGATTGACCCGGATTAATTAAAGCCGAGACGTGGTTCGGCTAGTCTCGAGCGAGCTAACGAGTCTAAATTTTCAGCGTTCGATTCGTGTTGAGTAAATATTGCAACTTCAGCCTAGCTGTAGGTTGAAGATCAAAAAAAAAAAAAGGTCTTCACCTACTGACAATAGCTACCCCTCACCATAGATACCCTCAATTTCGTGCTACATACTACACTTACTAACAAATGAGCGTGGCTGAGCGTATGTTGGTAATGCGATAAGTGGGCGTGGCTCACGAAAGAGCTACGCGATAGCGTTTATAAGTTTCCACGTCGTCAAACGAACAATTTCGTTTCTCACGTGATCCAATCCGGGTCAGACCCGGATAAATTGTAAACCGGAGAAAATGTGACCCGGATGACCCGACCCGGTTTCAACGCTGCCCTGAATTGTACATATACAAGTTGTTCCTGGTTAACAGTGGGTGGCTGGAGCTGCAAGCCTGCAATTGTGGTAAAGTTTCGTGCTGAAATAAACAACAGTAGTTGCATGTAGGCCCCTGCCCAGGTATCAAACCTGGGATGTTGCAGGCACATGATGTAATATACATTGAAGTACAAGTCTGAAGTTTTGACCATCAACAGTGTCTACAACTGAGAAGAATGTAACAGTATACCTGGAAGAAAATAATGTGGTGTACTAAGAAGTTCAGTGAAATTGGTTGTCAGTATGTTGTCTCTGAAAGTGAAGATTATCAATAGGTTTATAGTTTCTATTAGCTTGGCCTGTAGAGAGATCTGGTAGAAACAAGTCACCCTGTAGAGAAATCAGGTAGAAACAATTCACCCTGTAGAGAAAGAAATCATCCTGTAGAGATATCAGCTAGAAATAAGTCACCCTGTAGACAGTTCAGTTGGAAACAAGTCACCCTAGAGAGATCAGCTAGAAACAAACCACCTAGAGAGAATTCAGGTACATTTTGTGAGTGGTTCAGCTACAACCCTGCGGAGAGTTCAGCTACAAACTGAGATTAGCTAGAAGAAAGTTATCCTGCAAAGGGTTCAACTACATTTGAAGTCACTCTGTAGAGTGAACAGCTAGAAATAATTAACCTTGTAAAGAGATAAGCTACATTTCAAATCACCCTGTAGAAAGATCAGCTTGAAATAAATCATCCTGTAGAGAGATCTGGTAGAAACAAGTCACCCTGTAGAGAGTTCAGCCAGCAAGAAGTCATATTGTAGAGAAATCAGCCAGAAAAAATCACCTGTAGCAGGGGCGGATCCAGGAGCTGGCAAGGGGAGGGGCACAAACAGGCTAAGTTGTGTAGGTGCCGGTTGGGGAGAGCATATTCTCTTGTTAGTTGCTGTATTTTTAAGCAGCAATGATCACTCTTTAGTAGGTTGATTGTCCTTTGCAGATGGTTGTGAAGTCTTAAAAGCTGTTGACAAGGCTATGTAAGTCTTAAACACCAGCCATACGATAATTATTTTTAGAGGCGCTTAGTACGTACGAAGGTACTGGGTGACAGTTTGACAGCTGTTTTAACTTTAGACTTTGCAATAAATGGCGATAATATGCAGTTTTATATAAATTGATTTTGTTCTGACAACTATGACAAAGTATATAGTATTTCTATCAAAAGAAACAGCTATGGCTCTTCTACTGAGGGAGAGGGGGGGGGGGGGGGGGGGGCATTTGCCCCAAATGCCCCATCCTGGATCCGCCATTGTGTAGAAAGATCAGCTAGAAACAAGTCACCCTGTAGCAAGATTAGCTACATTTCAATCGCCCTGTATAAAGATCAGCTAGAAGGATTGGTTAGAAACAAGTCACCCTGTAGAGTGATCAGCTAGACCCTGTAAAAGGATCAGCTTGAAACAAATCGTTCTGTTGCAAGATTAGTTAGAAACAAGTCACCCTGTAGAGAGATCAGATAGAATGAAGTCATCGTGGAGAACAGTGCCATAAAACATCTATATGGATTATCCATGAACAGTAAAATAATCCCGCCATGAAAATCATTTCATTGGCATTTCATGGCAATATCCATGCCATGAAATACTCATGAAAAGTGGAGATTTCATGGTAATTTCATATTACCGACAAATTATTTCATGGCACAAGAAAATTTCGTGGTTGTCAAATTTTCATAGGCAGTGTCAATGAATTGTCAGTTTTTTATAGGCAGTGTCCATGAAAACTACATGTAATTTCATGGTTTACCATTGTATTTTCATAGGCTCTTCCCTGGGAGTTCAGCTAGAAATAAGTCAGATCAGTTAGAAACAAATCACACTGTAGAGCGATCAGCATGATCAAGTCACCCTGTAAAAGCCCAACTACTTTTCAAGTCATCCCATGCAGAGTCTAGCTATGAGCAAATCACTCAGTAGAAAGAACAGCTAGAAATAAATCATCCTGTATAGTATTCAGTTAGAAACAAATCTCCCTGTAGAGAGATCAGTTAGGCAGGTTGCCTGTTACCTGCAAGAGTTCAATTATTTTTCAAGTTACCCTGTAGAGAGCTCAGTAGAAACAAGCAGCCCTGTGGAGAGATCAGCTAGAAAGCAATCATCTTGTAGAGAGATCAGCTTGATCAAGTCACCCAGTAGAGAGTTCAACTACATTTAAAGTCACCCTGTGGAGGGTGTAACAACCTGTAGAGAGATCAGCTAGAAACAAGTCACCATGTAGAGAGTTCACTTGGAAACAAGTCACTTTGTAGAAAGATCAGTTAGAAACAATTCACCCTGTAGAGATCAGCTAGAAACAAATCACCCCATAGAGAGATCAGTTAGAAACAAGTCACCCTGTAGAGAGATCTGCTGGAAACAAGAGAGAATTCAGCTACATTTCGTAAAGCATTTCAGCTAGAAATAAGCCACTATGTGGTGAGTTCAACTACAAATCATTCACCATGTAGTCAAAGAGCACAGTTACATTGTGAGGCTCCCTGTAGAACTACATACACATTTCCCTGTAGAGTGTTCAGCTGCGAACAGTTCAACTTGTGTGACTTATTTTTATGATCAATCAACACTGACAATGATATTTGCAAATTATTGCCTAAATGTACTTGTAGCTAAACAAATCATTAAAATCTTCTTTTTCATGCATAATAAGCTTCTCTCTAGATCTGTAATAAAGAAAAGACTAGTTAAAAATACCTAAAGCTGGCCATAGGCTCGCTTTAGGCATGAAATTACAAAAAGAAGTGATACCTAATCAAAAACAGCCAAGTTATAAAAAGGGTGCGGCTTCCAAAAAAGCCAGGGTGAAAAAAGATGTGAAATCAAATGTGGTAGCAAAGAAATGGCTGTGATGGTAGGTTAATGGCAAAAATTTTAATAACAACAATTCAGGTGAATTTGGTGCTGAATCCCAGTGAAACTTGGAAGAGGCAACACAAATTCACCTGAATTGTTGTTATTAAAATTTTTGCCATTGACCTACCATCACAGCCATAATGATTTCTTGGCCACCACATTTGATTTCACATCTTTTTTCACCCTGGATTTTTTGGAAGCCGCACCCTTTTATACAGCTTGGTTGTTTTTGATTACATAAAGTATACAACAGGACAACATTATACTGTAGCTATATTTTACTGTCACAACTATGCAGTGTCAACAAATTAGTTCCCACAAAATCCAGTCTACCATACCTAATAGTTGGGCACTAAATTAAACCCACAACAACACTTTTAACAGGTAGAAAACAAAAAGTACAGGGTGTATACTAAAGCAACAGCTTATATTTAGCTAGGTCTATAGCATTAAATTTGTATCAGTACAGAATTGTTTAGTATAGACTTTAAGAGAAAGTACAGGACAGGTACACTGTAAGTGCGTATTATATACAGTGTACCTGTACCCATTGTTATAATACAATATAAATCATGTTTCTATACCTGTACTTTAAAAAATGATTCAATGGCCTTGTCTTCATTTTTCTCATCATTTCTTCAGCTAATTTCATGGTAGCCTCGTACTCTTCTTCGGATTTTGAAGCCAGTTTCCAGTCATCTTGAGCCTGTTTAATAGCATCAGCTTGCTTTAGTCTACACTTTAAGTAAACTTTCGCATTAATGAAGTGCTAATATCGATTTACTGGATCCTTATGAACCGAGTTAAGATTTTTCGCAAGCTGAGACAAAAACTCTTCTGTTACCATTTAAAATAAAACACATGATCATCAGCCTTTTAAAAGTGTACATCAATTCTTACCCCCCCCCCCCCCCCCCCCAGATAACGGTTTTTACACTCACATAAAGCTGAAAATTATGGATGACTCCTAAAACTAAAAGTACCTTGTATATTGTAGTAACACATAATTATAGCTAATTATCCACTATACACATACTATCTGCCAGTGTATATAAAAGTAACCAAGTGTTTTGCTATAAAGATATTTAATAATCATCACAAGTGTTTAATGCTACTACTGTGACATTGTCAAGCAGGATTTAGCTAACTTAAACTATCACAGAATTTAATTATAAGAGCTCTTTTAACATTAGTGAAATCATGTGCACTGTATTATACTTGTTCTTTGAAAAAAAAAAATCATGTAGCTAGGTAAGTTGCTGCATTCACTGTTGCATAAATCAAACATGGTGGGTTGCAACAAATTATTGAAAGGTGGAATGCACTGACTGATTATTGGTCTTCACACTTACTATAATTGTTTTGGCACTTGCTACAGTGAATCATTTTGATTTTGGTACCTTAGTACATTCTGTTGATCTTGTGCTTACCATGTCTACCTTGGCTCCTTAATTGTCACATTCTGTATCTTGTAATTTCAGAAACATTTAGAATATGTTTTGCCACCCTTTAGAGAGTTCAACTACAGATATCCCTGTAGAGAGTTCAGCTAGAAACAAGTCACCCTATAGAGAGAATTAATTAAACAGTTCAGCTACAAGCAAATCACCCTGTAGAAAGTTCAGCTACATTTCAAGTCATCCAGTAGAGAGATCAGCTGCAAACAAGTTATCCTGTAGGGAAAATTGACATGTAATAAATATATTATGTATCATAACTTGTATATATACTGATAAAATCAGAAATAATTAAAGTATTAAAAATCTGCTTTATCTTTTTCTTCTTCCTGTGGTAAAGAAAAAATATAGGTTAAAAAGCCCCAAAGCCAGCCTATGGCCAGCTTTGGGGAATACAAATACAAAAAGAAGTGATATCTAATCCAAAACAGCCAAGCTGTAAAAAAGGACTGCAGCCCTCAAAAAGGTTATCTTGAAAAAAGATGTGAAATCCAAAGTTGGCAGCTAAAAAATGGCTGTGATGGTAGGTTAATGGTAAAAATTTTAATAAAGACAAATTGGGTTCCAATATCCATATAGCTTTATGAGGGCTATACTATTTTTTTACAGCTTGGCTGTTTTGGATTAGAAGTACAATATATCATTCTAGATCACAAGCATCAGCAGTTTAGAAGTTGTTGACCATGCGCCACATTTCAGCACCCTCTTAGACTGGACTAAATGAAGCACAGACACTCAATGTTACCATTTAATAATACAAAAACAATTATAGTTTCTACTATATAGCTAGCCATCAATCTGGTTTGCTTTGCACAGCCAAAAATGCAAAAGTGTGCTAACTATCCAGCAACTACATGCACTCTGGCATTGATGTATTGGCATGTCACCAATTTACTATTTATTTTCAATTTACTATAGCTACAGTATAGTGAAATCAATTACTGCTGATCCACAGTGATGGTTACAGTTAGCCATTGTCTACATTGTGACTAGAAACCATAATTATCTAAGTAGCTATCTATTTTTATGATGTTATAGTGTAATCTTTCACCCCTATTCCCCTACGTTACAAGGTTAAGATTATACTAATCTGTGGTTTTCATTGGGGCCTTCTGACTAAAGTTGTATAATTTGTGGTCCCACTATGAAATAATTTTGTTATTAATCTAGTTAGCAAGGAATGTATAGAATTAGAATATGATATCCAACTTGAATAGTGCTGTACTGCTGTTAATAGCCTTTACACATGAAAACTATAACAAGTAAATAGAGCACCCATCATACAGTAGTATTTAATTACTGAATAATTCGAAGTCACCTTATGGACCCTTTCTATTTTCCATTAGCCATGGTTCATATAATTATTATGACTGGTGAGCCCAATAACCCATGCATACAGCATTAGAAGAGAAAATGATGCTAGACCTGAGGTCCCTTTCTATTTTCCATTACTCATAAAATGTTACAGAAATAGTAAAATTAAAGAATTTTAAATTTGATTAGGGATCAAAGTAATAAAAATGTTGTGAAACAAGGAGGTTACCTACACCTGAAGATATTCTAGTGGACATTTGGTTCCTAATTTAGTCATGGGTATTATAGGCTGAATAGTAGAGCAGCTAAGCAACAAATTTTGATGAAGTCATTCCCTTTGTCATAAAAGCACCAAATTTTCTGTGGAAGTTGAGTAAGGTATACTAAATCATTTGAGATACAGTGCCACATCAAAATCATTCCCTTAAGGCATGTTTTAAAACGTTTAAACTTTGAAACTCTGTTATAAGCTCATTTATAGCTGGTCAGGAAACCATACAAGTACACCCAAAATCTTTGTTTTGCTTAAATAGCATGAACGTATCTAAAATTTACAGGTGTAATCAGAAAATCTTTGGAAATGTGGTACAATAACCTGTTTTTAACCACTTCTAATGGAGCAAATATTTCAGTGTTAAAAGTAAAGGTACAATCCAATGGAAATAATTATGTGTTGCACATCCATGACTTCATATACTGTAACCCTCCATGCTTCTTAACATGGCAAGCTAATGACCTGGATGGGAATCTCCCTTGATCAGCTTTTGGATATGATCTTTCTGCTTGTGTATTCAGATGCAAAGTTTCAGTACATTTACCATAGAGACAGCTTCGAGCACTTTTACGGCTTCCTAAATACATTTTAAAAATAATTGATTTTACTTTTCAGGTTCTTTGAGTGTGATATGATTAGTAATTTTAATGGCACCATATCTAATATGAAATAGTATGAATTAAGCAAATGTTGTACCAAGTTTGTTGCTTTTATTAAAAAGTGAACGATTTTTTCACTCTACTAGAAGTAGGGATTAAATTAGCTAATGCCCACTAGTATACAGTACCTTCAGGTGTTGGCAATTACAGCCTCCATTGTTTCGCTACTTTTTATTCCTTGAACCCCTAATTAAACTTAAAATCCCTTGGACTTGTTTAAGTATGTATCACTTCTAGTGAAAGGAATAGCAAATCGCTTGCCGTGTCCACAGGTATAGTTAGACTGCTACCAAGTGTACATAATAAAAATAGGTAGGGAGAGTGTCTAACTGCCAATACAGCCTGTACAGAAAAAAAGTAGGTATTTAAATGGGTGTGAGGTGAGGATAACTGAAAAAGACCATGCATTATTTTATATAATACCATACCTGTTTCACTGCCCATACAAAAGTCTCAATAGTAGCAGTGAAATTTATCCCATATTTCACTGACAGCAGTGAAAAAGTTGTAATTGTAATTTCATTGGCTAGAATTTATGTTAACAATATAGCACCAATTAGTGTTGACACGTGTTTAGTACATAGTGACAAATTGCGTACATAGCAACAGTAATGCACAGCATGTGTCTACGCAGCAAGTATGGTCAGTGACTAAATTTCACTGCTACCCATGCTATTCCCAGTTATCCCCATTTCCAATACAACACTCATGGTATTTATCCCAAATTTCACTGCTACCCATGCTATTACTAGTACAAATACTACTAGTTTTAAGAAGTTTCTTTGGTGTTCAAGTATAAATGACCACTTAAAGGTATACTCATACATGGTAGCTACACTACTGTGATAACGGAAGTCATTTTGTAAAAAAAACCAACAAAAACAAGCAGCCTTCTGTGTCATTTTTGTAGATTAGTGTAATGTTAGTTGATTTTCAATCTTGAAGGAGTTGGCTTTGCACTAATGTAATTAACCATGGATACTACATGAATCTTACAACTAATATAAGGACCTTGTAAGAAGGCTTGGTATCTTCTAATGTCTGGCTAGTTACGTAGACCTACGTATGTGGTCAAGTGAAGACTGAAAAATAAAAGGTGAGAATTGGAGCCATTTATTATGCTGTTTCTTTAGGAGGAATCTTTTATCTGGACCAACTGCTGCTTCTTTATTGGGCTCAATTTAGTGAGCAAATTGAAAACACTGTCAACATTGACCATTAGCTGTGAATTGTCAGGAGTTGGCACATTCGAAATATATTGAAGTTAGAAGAGAGATTGGTAAAGACCTGAAACAAATTGATTAATATTGTTGAGAGCATTGGCTTTACATTCACTATCTGTGTACTGTATATATATATATATATATATATATATATATTTCTCCATTGTAGCGTAATGCACAGTATTGATGGATATCTGTTCCTTTCTCATTGCTATTGGCATAATCGCCAGAGCAATTTAGTGTGTTTGATGCATTTGCCAAGAAGTGATGATATGCAATTGTTTTGAATGGGAGGTGCAACACAAAGTCTTTGAATTTGTTTTTTTAATATTGTGACGATAAGCTAAATGACCAGTCTTCATTTGAGTTCATTCTGTTGTGTATATACTTGTGTTGTTTCTTTCTTGATAATCTTTTGATGTTATGGGTAATCCAACGTCATTGATCATTAGCACAAGACATTTTTGTGGGATCATACAGCTGTATAATAAAGCCTGATAGCTATAGATGATTTACATAGGTTTTAAATTCAATCAAAAGTATGTTTACTCTGATATATACTATGGCCAAATGCATTGAAGCAAACTGGGCTATGTGATTATTGATATATAGCTACAAAATCTGCATTGTGCCTGTATTTCTTGATGTGGATGAGAGATATGAATGAGACAATTTTGTGGCCACTTATAACAGTCACAGGATTCAATACTTCATGGTTGTTTGTAAAAATAATGTCTACTCTAGGGTATTATTGTTCCTCGCAGGACTCTGGACTATCTGCGAGTACCCATAATCAGCTACAAAATTCAATTATATTTGGACACAGAGTGTTATCGGGTAATGATTTTCTATTACTGAGTTGTTAGACCATTTTAGGAGAGTTTCGTAAGTGTTATATAGCTACATCTTTAGTTATTTAGATAAGATTCGTATAGGTTAGGAATCTAGCCCGAGGCTCTTCATGGCAATGGTTTCTAAAACATGAAGAGCTGAGGGCGTGGTTCCTAACCGACTTAGAAAATCCGGGCTTTATATATATTGCTATGTTAGTGGAACCATTGTGGGATTGAGTTATATATGTCATTTCGATATCGTCACAGTTTGTTGTGTTCTGCTATTGCCTGGATCCGTGGTGCTCGGTCATCATCCGGTCACTTTGACAGAACTCCACCTCCAATGGATCTGGTTAGGGTGGAATCACATTTAATGAACTGATTTACTTAAAGTTTTGTTTACTGTAGCTACTTGTGTGTTGTAAATACAATTATATACTTGAAAAAAATAAAAATATCGTCACAATGTTAAAACAAGTCATGCGATCAGTAGAGAAGATTGAACGTGTTTTCGAATTAAAGCTTGTAGCTAGCTACATTATTGCTGCTTCTGTTAGCTGGTGGATCAATGATAGCTATGGTGACAATAAACCAGCACTACCAAAGGTTTAAAGTGGTAACAGTGAGTAGATTGTTGTTAATGGTTAATAATACTTGGTCTGGTGCTAGCTTTCTGTGACTAAGCCAGTAGCTATAGCTATACATGATTTCACACCTGCATAACTTTTTTTACAAGAAACAAATAAACATTCTACAAGAAAGCTTACCTTTTAATAGGGAGTCCGGTTAAAGTGCAGTAAAAGCATATTAGACAGGCTTGAAACACTGACGGGCGTTAAATAGAACTCTGTTATATTTCTGGAATTCTCTGTTTATATAATTATGATAGCAAATGTACCTACAAAGTTACAGTCTAGCTCCCATAATCGAATTGGTGTAGATGTGCTTATAAAAGGAACAGGCTTGCGTCGATTATGCCGGCATAATTTTTGGCATAATAGGGGATGAAAAGCATAAAGCATAATGCTAGCATAATGGAGCATAATTGGAGCATAATGGGCCACAATAAGTATAACTTCTACTAAAGGACTAACCTGTTTTGGGTGGTGACTAGGTTTACTATCATACTACTTGATGGAATGGATGTTTTTCATTGTGGGTTTGAGTTTTATAGGAAACACACGTAGTCACGTGTCAACTAGTACCAAGGCATGGCAATGCAGTTTAGCTGAGCTTCAATCATTGAATGGAAGCTTGATTGGAAGACAATACAATAGGAGCTGTGATGATAATAAAGTTAGTGTTTGATCATATAGCTAGTGAATTTCTGGACATTGAAACTAGTGAAGTCTCTGTGGTTCTACTGGGGTTAATATCAAACCATGAAGATATGTCAAAAAGTTCAAGATTCTTTAATAGAACAGCCAAACACTCTAAGGACAGTCATCGCATGCAGCAGGGAGAATGAGAACCATTTAGGTTTTTATCTCCATACAGGAAGCTACCATGTTCTTTGCAAGTCACATATTATACTGAGCAGTTGCTGTCCTTTGAATGCCAATTGCTAGAACTCAGAAGATCAATCAGAAACCAAGTATACTTTTTTATACATAATTATTTGTATACAAAACTACAAAGATAATAGACAATAAAATGTCATGTCTATACATCATGTAATTATTATTGTAGAACATAATAAGTAATACTCCATTATTATTATTGTATTTATTGCAAAGAGATTATTGATGTACAACATTGCTAATGCACACAATATGCATATTTGGTTGCTTAATTGTAAGGAGACACAAATAACACATGTCCATGGTCATCATCCAATTTGTCAATGAGAGATACAGTTCTAGATCTAACAGCACTAAACTGCAAAATGTTGTGCTATCAAAGAGATTGTGTTCCCATATAGATAAGATCTTCTTCCACAATTATATAAATGAAATGTTTTCTACTACACAACTAAAAAAGTTGCAATCCATGTAAAACTACTTACAAGTTGAATGGTATAGTTGATTAGCCCACTTGTACTCAGCTGTGTGATAAGTACCACAATTACGTATGTAATACTTTTACTGATAACATCAGCTTAACAATGGATAAGAAAAAGCTATTCAATTGCAAGTGGACAGAAAATCAGTTAGGAGTGGCCTTAGGTATAACTAATGTCACACCATTTTCAACAAACTCATTTCTGCTATCCTCTCTACTGTCTACAGACTCACAATAATCGTTATCTAAATCAGAAAATGTAGGTGTGCTGCAAGGTGCACTCCATCAACATGTAGCGTGGGGAACGGCTGGCAGCAATAATGAATATTACAATGTGTACAATACAGTGTTCTAATTATACGAAAGTCCTTATTCTAATCAATGCCTAACATTATGTCATATCTTATGCTAATACTATAGTTACAGTCCTTGTTACAATACTCCCCCTCCAGATATTTGCATCCTTGCAAAATTACGGTGGGACAGAATCATTGTGTCTTTGAGGAATACGATGGATCCGTTGAGGTCTAGTGGTAGGGGCAGCCCTAGTGACTTGGGGGTCAGGTGCTGAGTTCTCTCCTCTTGGTGGAGTGTCTGGTGAGGAAGTAGTGCAACCAGCAGTAGGTGCTTGCTGCCTTACAACATCAGAATAAAGCCGTGTGCTAGTAGCTGCAGGTGGATGTTGTGGAGTGTAGTCTGGAGGTGGCTTCGGAGTGCCAAAGCAATGTTTAAGTCGGTTGTGGTGAATAACAAGGGTCTTATTAGGTACTCCAAGCAACTGGATGCGGTAATTCACAGCACTAAGCTTATCAATAACAGTATATGGTCCCCGCCATAAAGAAGCCATTTTTTAGTAGTGCCAGTTTTAACAGCTGGGACATACAACCATACTTGATCACCGATACTGAGGTGTGTGCTAGCTGTGTGCTGATCACACCTAGTTTTGTTACATTGATGAGATTCCTATATAGCTTCACGAACTTGAGAGTAAACAGTTCTAAGGGAGCTATGCAAATCTCTTACAAACTGAGAAAGGGCTGTAGCTTCTTTCTGCTTAACTGGAGCCCCAATCATTATGTCCACAGGGAGCATTGGTGATCGTCCAAATGTAACATGGAATGGAGTATAACCAGTTGACTCATGGATGGTAGTTCTGTATGCAAACATCAACTCAGGTATGTGCTGGTCTCAGTCCTTCTGATTATCACTGACTGTCTTTGCTAGCATTGCCTCTAATGTACAATTAAATCGTTCCACCTGTGCATTCCCTTGGGAGTCTGTGTAATCCCCAAATTCCAGCAAAGCGATGAGATGAGGTTACTGGTTAAATTGGCACCCTGATCACTGTGTAAGGATGATGGAATACCATATCTAAAGATCACTTCATCAGTTAATACCCTAGCAAGAGTCTCGCTGTCAGTGGGTTTTAATGGAAAGCTTCTGTCCATTTGCTGAACAAATCAGTCACAACCAATACATACCAGTTCCCTTGTGTTGTGAGTGGCAGCAGGCCCATAATATCCCAAGATATCTTGTCAAATGGATAGCTAGCAGTGATAGACCCCAAAGGAGCCTGGCAGCAAGTTGTGGGGCACTACATTGCTGACATGGGGCACACTCTACAATCCACTTCCAGATGTCTCCTTCATATCCAGGCCAATAATATCTTTGCTTGACAGCCTCCATAGTCTTGTGGAATCCCATGCGACCAAGCTCATTGTGGAGGTGTTGCAATGCCATAATGGTGTAAGCTACTAGGTAGGACTAGCTGAGTGTATTCGACGTTGGAGAGTCCTTGGAACTTGCGGCAGAGCATTCCATCTTTCAAGAAGCATTGCTTAAGACCAGGAGTTGTTCCACGTGGCAATGGAGTATTATTGGAGAGGGCTACAATGATAGGGGAAAGCTGTTCATCCGTTTGCTGGACTGTCTGTACATCTACTGTATCACCAAGGCGATACTCCATGATTGTCATTACCCCGTCAGCAGGCGGTAACCGAGACAGTGCATCAGTGTTAGTGTGATCCTTCCCTGCTCGATACTGCACTTCAAAGTTAAATTGCTGTAAGTACATTATCCATCTGGACAACCGACCACCAACATCCTTGAGAGAGCGTAAAGAAATTAGGGGATTGTGGTCCGTTATTAACTTGAAGGGAAAGCCATACATATAGGGGTAGAATTCCTTGATGGTGCCAACTGCAGCTAGTGCCTCATGCTCAATCGCAGAGTAATTTCTCTCTGCCTTGGTTAATTGCCTGCTCCAGTATGAGATTACAACTTCCTTGTTATACTGTATTTGGCCTAACACACCACCAATCACAGTGTTGGAAGCATGACTGTAAACCAGAAATGGCAATGAAAAATCAGGGTAGACTAAGATCGGAGGTGTAATGAGCTTTTGTTTGAGTGTGTCAAAAGCCAACTGGCAGGATGTGTCCCATTGTAATGACTTTGATTCCCTTGAACTTTATGTAACGGTTCAGCGATGTGTGCATAGTCCTTGATAAAACGCCTGTAGTAGTTGGTTAGGCCTAAAAACTGCTTCAATTCTTTGATGGTTCTTGGTACTGGGTATGTGGAAACTGCTTTCACATTGTCATCATCTGGCTTGATTCCTTCCTGAGACACCACATGGCCTAGGTAACGAACCTCTCTAAGAGCAAAGTGGCACTTAGACGGTTTAAGCTGTAACCCAGCTTCATTCAAAGCTTGGAAAACTCCAAATAAATGCAGCAAATGTTCCTTGAATGTTGAGCTAAACACTATTATGTCATCCAAGTAAATTAGACACTGTTCCCCCACCAATCCAGCAAGAACACACTCCATAAGCCTCTGGAATGTGGCAGGTGCATTGGTAAGACCAAACGGCATCACAATAAATTTGAAATGACCTTCTGTGGTAGAGAACGCAGTTTTCTCCTTATCCTGCTCTTCAACAGCCACCTGCCAATATCCAGAGGCTAAGTCCAACATAGTGAAGTAGGTGGCACCTGCAAGGGAATCCAGAGTAGAGTCAATTCGTGGGAGTGGATATGTGTCACGACAAGTTATAGCATCAAAACCTCCAACTGCCATCTTTCTTCCTAACCATGATAACTGGGGAGGACCATGGACTGCTACTAGGACAAATGACATCATTATCCAGCATACAGTGTACTTCAGTAGACACTACACTGTTCAAGGCTTGGGGTATCCGTCTAAGTGGTTGTCGGATCGGAGGACCTGTGGTAGGGATGGAGTGTTCCACTACAGAAGTTTGCCCTGTGGGGATAGGATTCTCAGAAAACACATGGGAAAAGTTGGTCAATAACTGGGTCAGCTCTGTACGTTCTTCTGTTTTTCAAGTGAGATAGATCGATCTGATCCAGGGCAGCTGCTGTGGGAGTTTCAGTGCTGGTGACTACAGAAGTGGTATGAGATACAAACATAACACTATGTTCAGGCACCATTGTAGCCAGTTTTGTACCTTTGTAGATGGTTACTGGGGTTGGACTGATGTTCATCACTTGCAACAGAGTCATTGGCCAATGAGCTTAATGAGCGAGATACACATATGTGTGTAGGACTTCTTGTGAACGGATCCACTAAACCACTAGTTGCATTGCAAGGTGAATTAAGCTTCCCAGTTATGAATTGCACTGACCTTCCAGGTATAGAGATGTTTGATGGTGCACAAATTGTAAAATCCTCGGTAACGGTACTGGCGGTATCAGTGATAGGACTGGCTGATGAGACTTGTTGCTGTGTGCCCTGGGTAACAGGAATATTGTATTGATCATCCCTGTTGGTCAAATAAAGTATACTGTTACCACAATCCACAATAGCCCTGTACCTCTTGAGAAAGTCTGCGCCCAGCAAACAATCCACTGTCAGATGAAGTACCACAGTGAACTCGTGTGTAACTGTAAATGTACCCAGTGACACAGACAGTGTAGCTCGGCCTGCAATGTCCATGGGAGCACCAGTGGCACTAACAGCTGCTGTAGTGGGACCAGAAATACTTATGTGACTGGGTAATAACTTACGGTGAACAACAGAAATAGCAGCACCAGAATCTAACAAAAAGGAAGTTTGTTTATCAGAAATGTTTCCATTCACATAGAAGATTGCATTAATAGTTGCAGGTGCACTTTCAGATGGGTGGTGAACTCGGTGGTGAATGTAAGTTAAGGTCGTGGCCAGCCGCCTACCCTCCAGGCTGGCCTGTTGAAGTTTAAAGGGCAGTTTCGCTTGATGTGACCAAGTTCACCACAAAGCCTGCAAGTTGGTTCTGTGTATTCACGCTGTCTCCCTTGTTGACGTTGTCCACGGGTGGGTTGATTGTGATATGATCTATCAGCATGCTCTGTTCGGGGTAACGGTGACTGTTTCTGACCCATTTCCAGTGCTTCAAGGCGTTTGGATATCTGGTCTAATGATTCCTGGAGATTATTGTACCCTGATGGCTCCTGTGTAGATGGTTTACGGTGAACAACATTAACTTCTTGGCTATCGTCAGCTTCTCCAGCAAAGTTGAGGGCATACTCAATCTTTACTGCATCCTTAACAGCTCGAGTAAGTGTGCCAGGCTTGCCTTGAAGCAATAGCTGACGACGAATGGGTGGGAGTAACCCTGTAAGGAAACGCTGCACCAACATGGCTATGTTAGCAGATCTACAATGGCCATCACTTCAACACCGACGATACGTGACTAGATTAAAAGTATTCTACAACATTGTTTACTCCTCATCAGTCTTAACAGTCCCAAATTATTTCACCAACACCACATATCCCACCCGCCACCACCACCCCTTCCATTTTGAGATTCCGTTTGCTAGAACAGATCATTATAAATTCAGCTATTACCCCAAATCTATCCGTGATTGGAACAATTTACCAACTGACACAATAGAATCCCAATCTCTACAAGTATTTTTAGATAAATTATAACTGACTCTCATCTATGTGATTTGTAATGTTTTTTCCTTACCTGAACATATCAGTTTGTAACTGTGTTTTCAGTAATCATAATCATAATCATAATGGCGGAAGTGGAGTTTTCAGTTTCATAGGCTTCAGTGAACAGATTTTAAGATCTGTGACATAATCTAAAATCCTTTCTCCCGGGCGTTGACAGCGCGACATGAACAACTGACTCGATGTTAAAGGGTCACAAACCAGCAAAACTTTAGTCATCAAAAAGTTCTTTAAATTTGCCAGGTTCCGCCCAGGTTCCCACGAGTGTCTTCGTCCGCTTCCACGTAATACTCTACCAGCTTACCGCAAAGTAGTGTGGGGAGAACAAGTTTCTTTCTGTCGTCGTTCCGCAGTAGCAACCAGTTCAAAACGAGTCCAAGCCTGGTGAAACTCTTCGCCGTTGATTTCGGGAAGGGGTAAACTCCAACGGTGAAACACTTCTGCAAAACCTTGATGCTAATAAGGCACCAGGCCCTGATGGAATCCATCCCCTTGTACTTAAACATTGTTCCTATGAGCTTGCACCAATTTTGAAAGTTATCTTTGTGTAATCACTGAATACCGGTAATATTCCCTCAGACTGGCTATTAGCTAATGTAACTCCAGTGTATAAGAAGGGTAGCAAGGATCTTCCTGCTAACTATCGTCCCATATCTTTTATGATTATGATTATGATGTGATTTGGGTTGAGGCTTAGAAGCCTGTACACCCATTCAATTACATACATATACATACATAAATTAGATGCAATGAACAAAAATTAACTATGAATATAATTATTACATTAACATAAATCTATAGTCATAAAAGTATCTTTAACATCTATTTGTTCAAAGGTGCTGGAACACATCATCTACCACTCCATAATGAGTCATTTAAATAGGAACAATGTGCTCTCTGGTAACCAACACGGCTTTAGAGCTGGTTACTCTTGCTCCACTCAACTTATCTCACTTATAGAAGACCTTAACTTTCATATGGATCACAATATTCAAATTGATATGATATTGCTGGACTTTTCTAAAGCATTCGACACAGTACCACATCGTCGCCTGTTAAAGAAACTGAAGTTTTACCATATTGAAAACCAAGTTATCCACTGGATTGAAAAATGGCTCACAGTACGTAAACAACGAGTTTTACTGGTGGAGAATCATCTGACTATGTCCCTGTGTTATCTGGAGTACTTCAGGGTACAGTATTGGGTCCGCTGATGTTCTTGATTTATATCAATGACATTACAGAAAATATTTCATCTCAGCTAAGACTTTTTGCAGATGACTGTTTATTGTATCTTGCTATTAAAACAGAACAAGATTCTATCCTACTCCAACAGGATTTAGACACTCTGTCCCAATGGGCAGTCACTTGGCAGATGAGGTTCAATCTTAGTAAATGCACTGTTATGAGATGTACAAGGTCCCAGAATCCTATGGTTGCAGATTATTCCCTTCATGGATCCATTTTATCTCTATCACATAATCATGTATACCTTGGAGTTATGCTAGATGACCACCTCTCATGGTCCACCCATGTTACAAACGTTGCTAACAAGGCTACAAGGATGTTGCACTTCCTTAAACGTCATCTTAGTAAGTGTTCATCACATGTCAAGGCATCTGCTTATCTACTTATGGTTCAACCAGTAATGGAGTATGCAAGTGTTGTCTGGGACTCATACTATCAGACTCAGATATCAATCTTAGAAAAGGTTCAGAGGCGTGCAGCTAGATGGGTTCTATCTGACTATAGTTATCACAGTAGTGTTAGTGCCATGCTGGAACAACTCAACTGGTTACCCCTAGTGAAGAGAAGGAAACAACAGAGGCTTCATTTGTCCTATCAAATAATGCATGGAGGAATTGGCTTATCTTTACCAGAATACATTCATTTCACCACCAGACACACTAGACATCATCATCCGTTTCACTTGATTGTACCACCAACGAACACCACCACCTACATGACAAGCTACTTTCCAAGAACCATCTGGGAATGAAATTCACTGCCACTGCACCTAATTGAACTGAACACTCTAGCTACATTTTCAAACTTGATTGAACAGCACTTATAATTTGTAATTGTTTGGGCTTAATCAGCTTTGCTGTCTGCTCTTTTCCCCCAAATAATAATAATAATGGAATAAACTACGGAACGGAACGCTTTCTCAAAATGAAGCCTGCAGCTTACCATTGCTGAAACTTCCCTTACAAGTTATCGATGGACCTCCAGCCGATGGTTAAACAAAGCCCCAAGAAAGATAGAAACAATTAAAGGACTGATTGTGGGTTTTAGTCGGTTGTCATTAGTAACGAAGTACTTATTGTGGGATTAGCTGTCTCAGTGATGTTTATCTAAGAATGGCAGTTAATGGATCGCTTATTTTCTCTAAAGCTTACAATATGTACCTTGTTTATGCTTAGTGTGACTATAGAAACTTTGATTAGAACTAAAATAATGAAGTTTCTGGATGACAGTGAGGTCATTACAAAGTGCCAGCATGGTTTTATTAAAAAGAAATCTTGTTTTACCAATCGTTCGACAACTCTTGAGGATTGGACTTCTGCAGTTGATCAGGGCTATAGTGTTGATATTGCTTACCTCAACTTCAGTAAAGCATTTGATTCAGTGCCACATCAGAGACTACTCCAAAAGTGGACTAGTTATGGCTTATGTGGTAAAGTATTGTCATGGCTTAAAGGCTTTCTCTTGGATCGTTATCAGAGAGTCATTTTAAATGGCTCTTTTTCTAGCTGGTGTCCTGTAACAAGTGGTGTGCCCCAGGGGTCTGTTCTGGGGCCATTACTATTTACATTGTATATTAATGATATTCTCAACATAGTCCATACCAATTTGAGCTTCTTCGCAGATGATTCTAAAGTTTATGCCATCATTAAATCATTGGAAGACTCCCAACAACTACAGGCTGACCTTAACAGTATACAGGATTGGTGCCAAATATGGTTACTGAAACTGAACTTGCTGAAATGTAAAGTTATGCACGTAGGTCATTCATCAATTGCTAGTGAATATGTACTGTGGGATAATGATTCTGGAGAATTTGTTCAGCTGCCTGAAGTTGATCATGAAAAGGACCTTGGGGTATGGATATCTAGTAACTTGAAGCCATCTTTGCACTGTTGGTAGGCTGCAGCTTCTGCCATGAAGGTTCTCTCCATGATTAGAAGATCATTTGTTAATATCTCAAAGGATTTGTTCACCTTTTTGTATAAAAAATATGTAAGGCCTCTTCTGGAATATTGTTCAGCTATTTGGAGTCCTTATCTTGCTAAAGATATTGACGTTTTAGAGAAAGTGCAGATGCGAGCTACAAGGTTGATTAGAGGCATTGGAAACTTGTCTTATGGTCAGAGATTAAAGTACTTGGCTATGTACACCTTGTTTCGTCGTCGATAACGTGGCAACCTTATTGAAGTCTTTAAAATTCTGAATGGTTTTTATAACGTCAATCCTAATGAATTTTTTACACCAGCTGTTAGTACCAACACACTAGATGCCATGTCATGAAGTTGTTTAAACCATACTCCAGATTGAATGTCCGATCTAATTTCTTTACTCAATGAGTTATCAAACATTAGAACAATCTACCTAAGGAAATAGTTTCCACAAACACTGTTGCATCCTTCAAGGCAAAGCTTGACAAGTACTGAGACACCACAGGCCATGGATATGAACAAAGGCTTACAGCCTAATAGCATTTTATTGTGCTCTTGTACGTGTATCCATTATGCTAATAATAATAATAGACTACAGTCTGGGGCCAGCATTTCAATCATAAATCAGTACACTGAATGTTGTATGCTACAAAGGAAACAAACAGAAGGCAATGATGACAAGAAAGAGCCAGCTGAGGAACTCAGTCAAAATGTAAGGAATTTTGTGCAGTGTGTGAAGCGCAAACATTCTGGCGGACTGGGCTGTGTGCCACAAGGAGGCTATATTCTGTGAACATCACTATAAGTGCATGGATCCATGAACTAAACAGGTGGGATCTATGGTACATAACAGAATGATGGACTAAACTATGGAATGGAGTGCTTTCTCAAATTGCAGCAACTCATTGCTGAAACTATCTACATTACAAGTTATCAGCAGGCCTCCAGTGGCAGCGTGTGATCAAACATACCCCTATTAAAGGATTGATTGTTAGTTTTCATTAGCAACAAGATTAGCCTTCTCAATGATTGTTTCCCTAGTAGTGCTCCTCAATTCATTTATTACATGATCATGAGGCTGTTACTGGATATATACAGTATAGCTGATTGGATCAGGATGATGTCATGCAGTTAATTGTTTCTGCTGATATTAATGAGATAGTACAATATTTAGAAGGTTAATCAATTTCATTGGTTTCAGAGCATAGTCACAGTCGAATTTTCTGAAGTTGTCTCCAGAAACCAGAAAAACACTGGTGTGACAGGAAAGGCTAGTTGATCATAACTCAATTTTATTTAAACACATAGTACGTGGTATCACTTTCAGAACGTTTAGACCACCAATGTGAAGGTTGATGAGATGCATGGATTCATCAAATTTTTGAACATTGATAAGAAATTTTCTTTCAGTAAAAAGAAAATCATACCGTGTTTTTAACTATAAACATTCTTGCCTTATATACATAAATAATTATGTACTAATAGTCTATAATTATTGTGTGCTACTTAATAAAGTATATGCACTATTTACAAGTATATGTTAGTTGGATGATACTCTTGTTGGTGTTTCTTACTGACCGAAAACTTCTTTACTATAATCTGTAATATTTTAGATGGCAGTCAGACGAGTGAGCCTAGATTTGGGTTGCAAGACATTAAATATCCAAATTAAAGCAAATTGACTGTCATAATTATTGTCTTATAAATTTTAAATTTTCTCAGTCAATAGAATCATGCCCTACAATTTACATACCTAGCTATTTTGTACTTTACAAATGAAGATATACACATAGCGGCAATTATACAATATGGTGATTATAAAGAAATGATGTGAATTAGCGTGGCAAAGTCTTTGGCTAGGTTAGATATATAACTTCACAAAACCACTGATGGAATAAAGGTGGACTGGTATGAGCTGGGTCTTGGATGAAGGTGAAGGTTGGAGATTGAAAGGTGGTAATTTCTTGTCTTGAATATGTTGCTAAGTTGATTTATGCATATCAAATAACTTCACATGTTGGGATAATCTTAACATTTTTTCACCACTATTTTTGAGTGAGGATTCTTAGTCCATGAAGCTGGTCCAGTGAGATTACAGGTTCTTGCTATGAAGCGCGCTCTGCACTAGAGCTGCTGTAGTTGATATTTCAAGGTAGACTCCCAGGGAGCCCACACAAGCCACACTGTTGCAGCAAATTACAGTGCATGCTAGTTTCATTGTATGGAAAGAAGCATGTGAAATGTTACACTCTACACTGTTAAAAATAAGGAGTAACTGTTACTCCCCCAGGGGAGTTCCCAGTGTAGGGAGGATTTAACACCCCTATATTTTTGTGGAGAGTAACTAAAATCCCGCAAAGGAGTAACAGGAACCCTTTGAAAAATCTATTGTAGGGAGTCTAGTTACTCTAGGAGAGTTCACATAAGCATGCAAGGCGTTTCCTTTACTCCATGAAATTCTGCAAATAACCCTGTATAAAATCTCAAATGATTTTAAAGACATACAGCAAAACTGTAACAAAATATTTACAATATCCAGCTTTATATATAATATTGGAAAGTCACTGAAAAAAAGAGATCAGTAGCAAGGTTTCATCATCAGCAAACGACGCTTCACTGCCACTTCACTGGAGTTACTTCCTGCCACATGACATGTTATCAGCTGTAGTAAATAGCAGTATATAGTAAGAAATATTCAACAATCATATACTTGTTACCTTTATGGCTGAAGGTACGTCACACACAGTTGCCAACAAAGTTGTAAAAACAATTCTGCCAGACCAGCAGCATTGGTAGTGTAAACTAAAAAGGCACAGTTGCTATCATGCAAAACAGCACCTTTTTGCTACCTGGAGTTAATCATTTTGTTTGTCTATTTGTTCACTGATTTCTTGTGGCACCTGTAATATATGTTTACAAATTGATGCACGATCACTGTATGTTAACACACTTACTGGATGTTGTAAAAATTCTGTTCTCAGACATCCGTGCTAAAAAAGTAAATATGTGCTTACGTAACTATAAACATTATCTCCTTACAGGTCAAGAACAACTTGGAAAGTTGATGAAGTCGAAGACACACAATGTACATTGTATCAAAGATTCTTGTTAACTGCAGACGATACATCTTACAAGTTAATTCCAGTGAATCTGCATGTAATTATGTAAAAGGACAATGATACAGGCTACTGACCTTACCAGGCAATATCATTGTGTCTGGCTGCTAACGTCAACTGAAGGCAGACGGACATGATATGTACGCCATGTTTAAGCTAGGTGGCTTTCCTCTCCTCCCTCAAGTCTTCAACTTCTTACACACTGACTACTAGTAGCTAGCGGTGAGCTTGGATGGGCTGAATACTGTACGTACCAGTCAGTGATACGACTGAGTCCGCCGAATTTTATTCTCTTTCCCTGAGTCTTGAACTATTTCTGCCGTGTCACAATAAGGCGCTTAAACCCTCACGAGCAGTGGTGACTTCCGTTGGAGTCAGTTTAATAAACCGGTGTGTCACATGAGACGACTCAGATATGAGCTCAAAAGTACCTGAAGAAACAATGAACGAGATAGACTCTAGTGAACGTCCTAGTGTAGTGGAGTAACAGAACGTGCACACACTGACAAACATAGCTAAGTAATTCTTTGTATAGGTATCAACACATATAGTGAAAACAGTGTACATGTATGTCTTCTTGACCTTTGAGTCAGTTGTGATATTGAGAAGTATTGTGCGTGCTCTTATATTGCTGTTATCATCCTATCCTGTGTAATCGCTGTAACGACCCATCCTCCGGGCCAGAGTTGCTGGCGGTCAACCTCACTACAACTGGCGTAGTCCTGGCAGTTTGTAACTTGAACCAAAGGTGAAAACGCTGTTGTACCGTGGCATAGATTTGGATTAACGGTACCAGGAAAGGTTAGCCGACCAGAGTTGTGTTCTTTCGTTCTCCTGACATCGTCTAAACACACTGACACGTGCGACAATTAGAAGCGTGGTGATCACGTGGTCTACCGTTTTCAGCAGACATGTCACTACAGCCTCAGGGATCTGGAGATAGCCATGAAGGTACTCGTAGTGTTACAATTAATCGTCCTGTGATAACGCCAGAACCATATAACGGAGAGGCGAGTAGTAGGTGGGACCAGTGGATTGCTCACTTCGATAGTGTGGCTCAGATTAATGGATGGGATGAATCCGCTCGTCTTTTATGGCTCCAAGTAAGGCTGATAGGAAAGGCGCAGACAGCATGGGAACGCCTGAGTCAAGAGGCGAAATCAACATATTAGAAAGCCACGTGCGCAATACGTCAACGTTTTGAGCCTAGTAACAAGAGGGACTTATACGCAGCGGAATTTCAGGCTAGGAAACGACGGGAGAAGGAATCATGGGGAGACCTAGCCGATGATCTTCGAGCTATCTCAGACCGCGCGTTCCCTGATTTAGAAGATAAGACCAGAGAGCAGTTATCTCTACATGTAGATAGTTTCCTGGGATTGATAGAGAAACCCACGATTGCGTTAACCGTTCGTCAACGACATCCAAAGAATTTAGACGAAGCCGTGATGTATACACTGGAGGTAGAAACACACTTATCCCTGACGTCCGGACCTACTAACTCAGTAGCAGTTGCTATAACTACTACAAATGGCTGTCATGTCTCAGAAGAAAACCCCACTACTATAGCAGCAATCCAGATGAGACAAGATAACATGGTGGAGATGTTAAAGTCCCTCACCATACGAATGGAGCAGATGGAGCACACCCTTTCTCAACTGATGGAACGTAGGCCAGTTCCACCCAAGCAGAATCAGACAGCTATGAACCGCCCCCAGGAGCCTATTATTTACCGGAAGTGTGGCAAAGAGGGCCATTTTGCCAAGGGTTGCGCTGCCACCTATGGTCAGTGTAAGCAGGGAAAATAGAAGCCCCCAGTGCCGAGGGTCAGGCACGTGGGGGCGATCACCACCAACAGACCCAATCATCAACAAGTGAACTTAATTCTAATGACTGTAACTCACATATGCAAGTTGTAAACAATGTGTCAAATAATTGTAAAATTAATGCTATTGATCTGTTGGCAGTAAATCCTGCCAAAGCATACCATGTGATTGGGGTAGTTTCAGGGGTAAGAGTGCAGTTTGTGCTAGACACAGGGGCATCAGTAAGCCTGCTCAGCAGGGATGCGTGGGAACAGGTATCTAAGGGTATAGACATAAATGCAAATACTCTAGAACCATGGACTGGTCCACAGTTGACAGGTGTTGAAGGTAGCCCTATCATAATCCATGGTGCTGCAGCAATAGACATCACACTAGCCGGTGAGGTGCTTAGGGCAGATATTTTAGTGGCCAGTGGATTAAGCACTCAAGCCATACTAGGGTTAGATTTTTTACAGAGTGTCAAGTGTGTGATTAACACTGAGCAAAAGGTGCTGCACATAGCAGGGAAAGCCATACCACTGTTACAGGGCACTGATCAACATGATGCACTTGTGTCTACTGTTAGAGTCCAAGAGACCATCAACATCCCACCGTTTAGCGAGCTACAATTGCAGGTAGCCACCACAGACATTATCAGTAGCTCTGCCGACTGGTTACTAGAAGCTTTGCCACTTAAGGATACTGTCATGGTTGCTACAGCCGTGGTAACACCCTATAATGATGGCCACAATACCACAGTTCCACTGCTATTAGCCAACTTATCAGGAGAAGTTGTCAACATCTACAAAGATTCTAGAATAGGCCAAATTACTCAATTAGATGACTCTATTAAGATTGCTAGTGTGTCACAGAACCTACATACCTCTAGCCTAACTCAAATACCTGAAGCCCCTCCCCACAAACAAGAGCTCTTGTGGAAGATGGTAACTGACAGTGGAGACACACTTAACAGTGCACAACAGACAACACTGTACAGTACCCTACTGGCATTTGCAGATGTGTTCACAGCAGGTGATGATGACCTGGGCCACAGTGATCTGCTTCCACACACAATCCCCACAGGGACAGCCCAACCAATTCGTCAGCCACCAAGAAGGACGCCACTTTGCCATAGGGAGACTGTACGCAAATTGCTTAATGATATGCTATCCAAAGATGTAATTACACCATCCAAGAGCCCATGGGCTTCACCAGTGGTGTTAGTCCAAAAGAAAGATGGTTCTGTTAGGTTTTGCATAAACTACCGCAAACTGAATGCAGTAACACAGCAAGATGCCTACCCTTTACCTCGCATAGATGAAACACTGGATACTCTGAATGGCTCAAAGTGGTTCAGCACATTAGACCTCTTAAGCGGATACTGGCAAGTTGAGATGGACCCAAGAGACAGAGAGAAGACGGCCTTTCCCACACATGAAAGACTATTTGAATTTAAAGTTATGCCCTTTGGCCTTTGCAACGCACCAGCAACATTCCAACGGTTGATGGATTTAGTCCTTGCAGGTATTCAGTGGTCAAAGTGCCTAGTGTATTTGGATAACATCATTGTGCTTGGAAAATCATTTGAGGAACACCTTCAGCACCTGGTATTAGTCTTGCAGAGATTGCGAGAAGCCAATTTACACCTCAAGCCAGCAAAATGCGTACTTTTTCGAGAGAAGGTTTTGTATTTAGGGCATGTGGTGTCCAGACAAGGCATTGCCCCAGATCCAGCTAAAACCAAGAAGGTCTCAGGATGGCCAACACCTACCACCATAAAGGAAGTGCAGCAGTTTTTAGGGCTGGCTTTTTATTACCGCCGTTTTGTCTGCAATTTTGCATCACTAGCCAAACCACTATTATTAATATAAGTTGACTGAACGAGGACGAACATTAAAGTGGACCAAAGAATGTGCAGAAGCTTTTGCAGCTTTGAAGAATCGCCTGACCACTGCTCCTATCCTTTCCTATCCTGACCACAAAAAGGAATTCATATTGGACACAGATGCCAGCCAAGAAGGCATTGGAGCTGTGCTATCACAGAGACAGGGAGACCAGGAAGTGGTTATTGCTTATGCCAGCCGCTCTCTATCAAAGAGTGAACGGAAGTACTGCGTGATGAGGAAGGAGCTACTCTCAGCTGTGACTTTCATTCACCACTTCCGACCCTATTTGCTAGGGCACCAGTTTATACTTCGTACTGATCATGGATCACTAATATGGTTGCAAAACTTTAAAGAGCCTGAAGGTCAGCTGGCTAGATGGGTGGAACAATTGCAAGAGTACAATTTTGAAATAGTACACCGCCCAGGCAGGAGACATACTAATGCAGACGCCATGTCACGCCATCCATGTAGTCAGTGCCAACGGCCAGAATCAGAGTGCACTACTAGTGAGCCTGAGATACAAGTTGCAACAACATTATTAACACCTGAGAGAGAACTGTCCACCACCGATCTTGAGTTAAGACATTTACAGATACAGGATGAAATCATTGGCCCTGTTTTAACAGCAAAAGAAAAAGGAGATAAATTGCTTCCTGATGAGTTGAAGCGCCTCCCCAGAGAAGTCACAACGCTCTCACAACAGTGGGAGCAGCTTACTATCCAGCATGGAGTGCTCTACAGGAAATATGAGAATACACAGGGCAGCCAGTTACACCTGCAATTGGTAGTTCCTACTGAGCAGCAGAGCTCAATACTGGATGAAATACATGGAGGAAGGATGGCAGGACACTTGGGTGAAGATAGAACTTTTAAGAAGCTTCAAGAACGTTTCTACTGGCCAGGGTATTCTCAAAGTGTCAAAGAGTGGTGTCAAAATTGCCCTCGGTGTGCAGCCAGGAAAAAGCCAAACCAGAAGCAAAGACCACCACTACAAAAGGTGGAGAGAGGATACCCACTCCAAATGATTGCTGCAGACATTGTGGGCCCCCTACCTAAAAGTAGCACAGGTAATAAATATATCCTGGTAGTATCCGATTATTTTACTAAATGGGCAGAGGCTTATGGAATCCCAAATCAGGAGGCTAAAACCATTGCAAATAAACTTATCGACAACATGTTCTGCCGCTTTGGAGTACCAGAACAATTTCACACTGATATGGGGGCACAATTTGAGTCCATTTTAGTAAAGGAAATCAGTAAACTACTAGACATCAAGAAAACCCATACAACAGCCTATCATCCACAAGGTGATGGCAAGGTGGAGAGACTTAACAGGACCATAATTGCGATGCTAGCCACGATGATTGATGAATATGGAGATGACTGGGAAACTCACCTAGCAAAAGTGTGTTTTGCATACAATACATCAGAACATGCCACCACTGGGTTTTCCCCATTCTATTTAATGTTTGGGCGAAAAGCAAAAATCCCACTAGACATCATCTATGGCGACCCTGCCTCAGCAACCACAACACCTCCAGAGTACATACAAAACCTTCGATCTTCACTAGAACACAGCTACAAAAATGCACGAAAGCATTCACTGGGAGCTGCTTGCCGACAGAAAGAAAATTATGACAGCAGAGTTCATGGGAGAGCTTATGAAAAAGGAGATTTGGTATGGCTTTGTACACCGATGGTAGGCAAAAAGAAGTCAAAAAAGTTACATTGTCCGTGGACTGATCCTTAAAAAGTGGTTAAGAAACTTTCAGATCAGGTGTACAGGATACAACACACACAAAACAGGAAGCGACAAGTGGTACACTTTGAGCGGTTAAAACCCTGATTACCAGACATGAGACCAAGGCCTCAAACCAGTACCAGCAACAATTTCCAAGACAATGCCCAAATGAATGAGGACACAGCATTGGAAAATTCTACTGTTGTACCACCGGGAACTGTACTGCAACTAGTTGACCAAGATGATGATGTGACAGAACAGAACAATGCTCCTATTGTTTTAAACAACCAGGCGGATAATTCAGTTCAGCAATCTAATAATATGAGACATCGGTATCCACAGAGAGAGAATCGTCAAAGACCACTTCGATACCGAAATGACTGACATGAGACATGTCCTTATAAAGAAGGGGCATGTGTAGTGGAGTAACAGAACGTGCACACACTAACAAACATAGCTAAGTAATTCTTTGTATAGGTATTAACACATATAGTGAAAACAGTGTACATGTATGTCTTCTTGACCTTTGAGTCAGTTGTGATATTGAGAAGTATTGTGCGTGCTCTTATATTGCTGTTATCATCCTATTCTGTGTAATCGCTGTAACGACCCATCCTCCGGGCCAGAGTTGCTGGCGGTCAACCTCACTACACTAGTCTCGCGTAGCCAGTCCCTTTTCTTTCTTTTGTGTGGGGTCGGGGAAAGAAAAGGGTCTGGTGAACATAGTATAGCATCCTCGTTGGCCTATCCCGAGATTGTAGGGATTCAACTACGCAGCTTCCGGACTGTTGATTGGCACGAATGACGTGATTTGCTATTATTTTCGTCATTTGCATCCTGTTACCATAGCTACTAATGAAATATCTATGTTCACCAGACCCTTTTCTTTCCCCGCCCCCACACAAAAGAAAGAAAAGGGTCTGGCTACGCGAGACTATGAACGTCCAGTAATTATTCACGAACAAGTAAACACTTTAGTATCACCTTTTAAGCACTACAATACCTCAGAGAAGCAAACCGCTTTCAACTACTCAACACGGCTCTGTTGTTAAAGAAGCCGTTTCTATAGTAATACTCTTCGCTGTAAATAATGCGCTTGTAATAGAAATGGTATTTAATAATTATACATACGTATTTCAAAAATTCTTGGCTCTTGAGTAACAATTCGTCCTCCTGCTTTCGTACTGTCTGGTTAACCTCAGAGGAGGGTGGACACGCGCACGTGAGCGCATACATTTTGTATTAAAAGTATAACTAAGCCTTCAGCGAAGTTTAAATAAGTACCATTCGAAAGTGTGCTGGATGTTTAGTATATTTCGTCGGTCTGCCCGGTGGGGTCTATTCTACGGAACGGAACGGAACGGAACGATGGACTAAACTACGGAACGGAATTCTTTCTCAAATTGAAGCTTGCAGCTTAGGCCATACCTATTGGATTTTATGTTGCACGGGCCCGACCGACTGTCTTTTTTCATGACCTGAAATGATAATGATAATCACGTGATATAGGATCACGTGTGCCAAGATGGTCAATCTCGTATGTGTTAGTGAAAATCAGCTATTGGGATAACCAGGTTCCTCTAGGGATTAAACCCTTCAAAAGGTTGAGCTTTAATGGTGAAGATACTCCAAACGAAATAGTTCTTATATTCAAGAGGTTTGATTCGTTGTACAGCAATACATTATGGTGCTGCAGAACACCCTATATGTTTCATTAACGTTTTTTGTAGTCGTTGCTCTTTTTGTATGATTCATAACACTTTAATTTTCTATTATGTACTAATTATTATTATCATTATCAAATCGACCTACCTACCCAAATTTTCTGAGGTTTTGCCCGCGCAACATAAGATCCAGTAGGTATGGCCTTACTATTGCTGTACAAGTTATCGGTGGCACTTCCAGCTGGTAAACAAACGTACCCCAAGAAAGATAAAACGAACTTAAGGATCGATTGTGAGTTCTTGCTGTTTATCTTCGGATGTATCAAGTAGGGAACTTAATGCATGACTTGTTTTTACTAATATGTGAGTTGTTTTTACTTACTTTGACTTTAGAATGTACAATCTGGGGCTCAGCCTTTCTAATAGGCATAAATCCGGCAGTATGTAGCTACACTACAAAGGAAACAAGTATGGTGACAAGCTGAATCAACTCTGTCAGGCTAAACAGAATCTAAAGGAATTTTGTGCAGTGTGTGAGGAGCAAACATTCAGATACCTCAAGGAGGCTATATTGTGTGAACATCAATGATTCATTAACAGAATAGTGGGCTACATAATGTCAGATATCTTAGTCTGAGTAGTGAGTTGAATCCAGGATGGGGTCTATTTTACAGAATGGAATGTTTTCTGAATCAAACTTACAGCTTGTCTAGCCGCTATCATTGCTGAAGTTGCATTCATCACTGGAACTTCCAGGAAATGGAATAGGATAATAATAAAATATTAATAGCTGTTTCATGCAGTGCATTGTTCTATTACCTGATATATAAAGCAGGTCTCTTCAATTCATTTATTGCATGACCAAGGTAAGTTTTGTTACTACAATACAGTAGCTGATTGGATGTCAGTTGCTTCTGGTGATCTTGACAAGATAAATAGTTTAGAAGACCACTCAATTTCTTCAGTTTCAGAGCGTAATATCCACAGAGAAATTAACTAGAAAGTTACTGGTGACAGGAAAAGTCTAGGTGATCATGACTTTATTCAGTCTAATAAACAGAATATATGGTTGATTGAGTGAGGTATCACTTGCAGAATGTTCAGACAATCAGCAATGAGATGCATGCATGGATTCATTGAATTTTTGTTACAGTTGGAGACATTAAATATCCAAAAGCAAACTGACTGTATAATATTAATTCACTTGCTTTATATTTTCTAATTTTGAGCCTGTATACAAATAATTAAATTTTTCTAAGCCCTAGAATAAGATGGGAGAGAAAATTTATCTTTGTTTACCTATACTGTACAACTTCAAAGGAAATGAAGAATAAAACCACAACAAGGTGAATTACAGATTTAAATACTAAATATGAATTAGAGCCTTTAGATAATTATTGTTCCAAAGCAAAATTGTAGATGGAAAAAACAAGGACTGGTGAGATCTTGGTTATTTAATGACAGCGGTTGGAGATTAAAAGGGTGGTAACTTCTTGTTCTTGAATATGTTGCAAAGTGGAGGTACAAATCAAAATGGGATATCAATTTCATTATGAAAAATTTGTATACTTAAATAATCTAGCATTACTGTATTCATTTGTCCTCCACTTAAATATGCTACAACAGTGTCGGTACATTGGCAGTCTACCTTGAAATCTCAACTCTAGAGTAGATCCAACACAGAGCAGCCCACACTGTAACAAATACATGTGATCCCACTGTAATTTCATGGACCATGCAGCTGGACTGGGAATCACTTGAAAATAGATGAACAAATTTAACCTGTTTTGTTTGAAGTGAAGCATGTGAAATGTTACACTTAAGAAATCCTAGGATTCTTAGGTGGTACGTAATTAATGTGAGTGTTCCATTTCCGGTCTGACTAGATACATTGAAATTACACACACATCTTGATCCAAATCACATTTGCCTGGTGGCTATGGGCATGGTTTCACATGCATAGCTAGGCTTATAATTGAGATTTGGTTGATCTTGGAGTTTTGGCATTTGGCCTGATTCAAGGCTAGCAGTCAGACACATCCTTGAATTTGTGCAACAGAAAAAATCAGTTCACTATTGAATACAGCAATTAGTCCACTGCACCGTCTGTTAATAACTCCATGCATACAATTTAGTGATGTTCGCAGAATATAGCCCCTTTGCGATCTGCCAAAATATTTGCTCTTCTCACACTGCAAAAAATTCTTCAAGTTTTAATTCAGCTGGCTCTTTCCTGTTACCAGTGTCTTCCTGCTTGCTTTATTTGTACACTGACATATGACTTGAAAAGCCGGCCCAGACTGTTTTCTAAAGTCAAAATGAGCAAACCAGCTCAAATAAAGTGCCCTTCTTGGTATAACCGTAGATGAACCAAGGATGAACATCACTGATACAGCTCATCCCAAAATTAATACTTCAAAGAACCCACAATCGATCCTTTAATTCTTTTTATCTTATGTTTAATCATCCACTGGAGGTGCCACTGATAACTCGTAAGGGAAGTTTCAGCAATGGTAAGTTGCAAGCTTCAATTTGAGAAAGCGTTCCGTTCCGTAGTTTAGTCCATCATTCCGTTCCGTAGAATAGTCCCCACCGGTCTGCCCCACTCTTCCCCGCTATTCCAGGCACGTAAATCGCTCTTGAATTTATAGAGGATCACGAGTGCAGTAAGTTTGTCGGTGGAATCGATGCGTTGCACTCTAGAGACATCTTATAAACTTGTATTCGAGCCCCAAAATAGTCGAAGATAGGGTCCGCAACGTGAAATTTCGACCTCAGATAATCAACTACCAAACTACCCACAAATGCTAGGCTAGGTACCACTTAGAAAATGCCAGATTGGCGTTATTTTTCATTAACGTCTTGTCGTGCAAATCAGCGAATATGCTTACAAATTACGAGATTTTTTGCTATATCTTCAAGGAAATGTCTTTTAAAGCTACAATACGCGCTCTCAACCTTTCTTACTAACTGTACTCTAAACTAAAACCATCAGTGGCTGCATTGTCAGGAGCAATTTCCAGCCGCAGCATCGCGAAAATGAAATTTCGGACTCGAAAAAAAAATTCGATGTCACTGGAGCACACAGTATCGATGCCAAAGTAACCCTCCCAGGTCAAACTGGTCTGGCATGGGTCCAACTACTAGCACACCAAACATCATCGAATTCCAAAATTGTTTGCCATCTGGCTGAGCTTGACGGCTGTCAAAAATGCCGATTTTATTCACTGACGGTTAGCCAGATGTGCTAGTTTACTTCTCAAAAGCTTGCTAGACCCATAGCCTGGAGCTTTCATTCATAGGATTGGTCTGGCAGCTCTTAAAGCGACCTCAGAAACCGCCAAATGCCGATATCAACGAATTTTTGCCGATGTTGACCAATTTGCAATGCGTCAAAGAAATTTTGCACACCAAACGTGATGCTTTGCCACTCTAAAGTCATGCTGCATCCTTGTTTAGTTATATTCGTCCATAGGATGGCACTGGCGGCTCTCTAATCGAGACCAAAATCCATCAAAATACCCATCTCACCATTTGTCATCAGTTTTAGGAAGTTTTGCATGTCAAACATGTTGGTTTACCTCTCTACATCCTTTCTGGACCATTCAATCACCTTCGTCTGTGTAGGCAGCTTTCTTCAGTCTCTTGAAAACACCAGATCACGCCAATTGGGCACAACCATCAATACCAGTTATGCTTAGCTATTTTGTTTTATTGGTTCCATGCAAAAATGACAGGAAAACTAGCAGAAATGTAATAGAGCGCAAATGGAGTTAGTCTAGCTCTAAATATTGTACTCTACATGTTTATACAAATGATTACCGAATGCAAATTCCGATTATCAAAAACCACAATCGAAATTTCCATTCGTGTAGAGTTCCGAAGGATAGATATTCAGAACTAGACTAAGTCCAGTTGGGTTATGTAATATTTCTGCTGGATTTTCGTGGAATTAACGCGCGAAAACAAAATAAGCAGTAAGTGGTGTTGATGGTTGCGCCGCGGCCCAATTGGCGTGATCTGACATTTTCAAGAGACTGAAGAAAGCTGCCTACACAGACGAAAGTGATTGAAACGTCCAGTAAAGATGTAGAGAGGCAAACCAGCATGTTTAACTTGTAAAATTCCTAAAACTGATGACAAATGGTGAGATGGGAATTTTGATGAATTGTGGCCTAGATAAGAGAGCCGCCATTGCCACCCTATGGACGAATATAACTAAACAAGGATGCAGCATGACTTTAGAGAGGCAAAGCATCACGTTTGGTGTGCAAAATTTCTTTAACGCATTGCAAATTGGTCAACATCAGCAAAATTCGTGGATATCGGCATTTGGCGGTTTTTGAAGTCGCTAGAAGAGCTGCCAGATCAACCCTATGAATGAAAACTACTGGCTAGGGGTCTAGTGAGTTTTTGAGAAATAAACTAGCACATCTGGCTAGCAAAAGTTCCCGTCAGTGAATAAAATCGGAATTTTTGACGAATTTATTACAGCCGTCGAGCTCAGCCAGATGGCAAACAATTTTGGAATTCGATGATATTTGGTGTGGTAGTAGTTGGACCCATGCCAGACCAGTTTGTCCTGGGAGGGTTACTTTGGCATTGCTACTGTGTGCTCCAGTGACATCGAAACTTTTTCGAGTCCGAAATTTCATTTTCGCGATGCTGCGGCTGGAAATTGCTCCAGACAATGCAGCCACTGATGGTTTTAGTTTAGAGTACAGTTAGTAAGAAAGGTTGAGAGCGCGTATTGTAGCTTTAAAAGACATTTCCCTGAAGATATAACATAAAATCTCGTAATTTGTAAGCATATTCGCTGATTTGTACGACAAGACGTTAATGAAAAATAATGCCAATCTGGAATTTTCTAAGTGGTACCTAGCCTAACATTTGTGGGTGGTTTGGTAGTTGATTCTCTGAGGTCAAAATTTCACGTTGCGGAACCTATCGAAGAAGGTATTATGTGCCTCCTATGCTCGCTCCCATGGAATTATAGAAAGGAAAGCGGACGCCGCTAGCGTGTCCTCATGGAGAATCAAGCAGGAAATAAGACACCTTCGTACTCATTTTCTTCCTTTGTCCCAAGAAGCACAAAATAAATTAGTGTGGCTGTTGCTAAACAGTTTTAATCACTTCATTTTAGTCTTGGTATTAGAAATATTCAATTAACGGTAATAGTTTTTAGTAGCGCTGATATCGTGTCCACCCTCCTCTGGGTTAACCTGTAAAATAAAACATGAGTAAATGGCTGCCATTGAAAAGGGAGCCTAAATAATTAATTTCCTTTTTTTACATTGAGTGGCTAGAATTGAACTGGTTAGTTGATGGAGAAAATAATATCTATACTGAACCTGCATGTGGCTCATTCATATGTGGCCTCAGCCATACTGGCTCACTGAGTTCACCTTAGCTAGTTACTAGCTAGCTGGTAATGGGAACTCTTCAATTTGGTGCCTTCACTCACTTGGAGTTCTTTTTACCCTTAGTGGGTTACTGTTACTCTCCTAGTAATCCAAACTCCCCTTTCAGAGTAAACTATTTTACTCCCCGTAGTTACTGTTACTCCCCTGTTTAACAGTGTAGAAATCCATAGGATCTTGGTCCAAATCAAGGTCTGGTGGCTATGAGCATGGATGCGTGAAAGGTTTAGGAGATCTGGTTGATTTTGTTGGTAGTCTCAAGTAAGGAAGAACAGTCGAAGACTTGGCAAGCTCTTTATCATACAACAGAAAAATTTCAACTCACTACTGGTTTTAGTCCACTACAGTGTTAATGAATCCATGAACTTTATTGATTTTCACAGAAAATAGCCTTGATGTGGCACTCAGTCTGCCAGAACATTTGCGCTTCACACGCTGCAAAAAATTGCTTACATTTTGATTGAGTTCCTTCAGCTGGCTCTTTCTTGTCACCATTGCCTTCCTGCTTGTTTCCTTTGTAGCATACAACATTCAGTCTACTAATTTATGATTGAAATGCTGGCCCCAGACTGTAGTCTATAGTCACACTAAGCATAAACAAGTGCAAGATTCAGTGAAAATAATTGATCCATTCATTAACTGCTCTTCTTGATAAATTCTTAGATAAACATCATGGAGACAGCTAATCCCACAATAAGTACTTCGTTACTAATGACAACCGACTAAAACCCACAATCAGTCCTTTAATTGTATCTATCTTTCTTGGGGCTTTGTTTAATCACCGACTGGAAGTCCATCGATAACTTGTAAGGGAAGTTTCAGCAATGGTAAGCTGCAGGTTTTATTTTGAGAAAGCGTTCTGTTCCGTAGTTTAGTTCATGATTCCGTTCCGTTCCGTAGAATAGACCCCACGTAATATTTTTATAGTTACTTTATTTTATGAGTAATATGTAACTGTAACTAAATAATTCAGTTGCAAGTATTATGTAATATGTGACTAGTTACTTTTACAAAGTAACTTGCCCAACACTGCAGGTAAGATATAGTGAAGATGGTTGTATTGTCTTGTTGGTCGTGTTTTTGGTAAGTAATAATGAGTGATAACTGTTGGTAGTGTATCTTATGCAATATTTGTAACCTAGATAATTTCTGACAATCTTGTAATGTAAGCCATTTTAGCTTATCCAACATTAGAGAAACTGAACTGAATCTGCCAGTGTTGGGCAAGTTACTTTGTAAAAGTACCTAGTTACATATTACTTATTACTTGTAACTGAACTATTTTGCTACAGATACATATTACCCATAAGATATTAAGTAACTATAATAATATTACATATTATATTACTTTGTGTCCGCAGCCTTAAGTTGTAACGTGTGAAACTACCACTTTATCACGTGACATAATTGCGTTGTTGGACAACGTGCAAATCTTGGTTGTAAGTAAGAAGCTGGTGAATAAGCTTCATTCAGTAGGCTTCTTTACTTCGTTGTGGCTAGGCGTTACTCAGAAGATAACTAACGAGATTAGTAACTTCGTTACTTGTAGTAATAATATTATGCAATATTAGACTCGTTACAGTAACTATATTACTTAGGTAACGCGTTACATTAGTAAGTAAAGTAACTTGAGTTATTTTACCCGTTTTTATAGCGTATTTCGTCATATCAAGCATGCGGCCCAAGAAGCCGGCGCGTAACACCCGTGAGTATATTGACAGGAAGAAAGAAAATGCAATTTTCGCACCTCCGTAGCTCTGTGCTTCCTTGATGAAACAAAACGATTTTTGCTGTGGACATGCCCTCCAACTTCAGCACTCCACATTCCAAATTTGAGCGAAATCGCTTCACGCGTTCCCGAGATATGCGACTTCAAATAATTTTATATTTTTTCACAAATTGCGCAACAATTTATAAATAACACACGTACATACTGAAAACTACAACATACTACTATTTATTACCTAACTATATTGTTTTAGGCTGCAAGCACCAGTTGCTTGCAGACCTTTGGCATACTTGCCATAAAGTAATAATAAAAATAAAAAATATATATACTTATTACTACCTATACGTACTTAACTTAACCAATGTCAAAGTCAGGAAATTCGTCCTCAGCAGTAAGCGAATACTGGCGGAGTATCATTTTTGCATTGTACCTCCACAAAGTCACAGACAGTTGCTGGAGAAGTTGGCGCCTAGCAAACTTTCGAGGTAAACCGTTTCTAACAGTTGTTCTGTCAGCTATGGATCCTAAAATTGATAGGGCATATGGTGACCAAACACCAAAGGTCTCACATACAAGAGGGATAAAATCTCCTCCATTATCATTCACAATGTCCTGGTATTGGTTGTCCTTAGCTATCTCACCAACAGCAGCGGCCGCCCCAGCCTGAGAAGAAGCAGAAGATATGACAGCAGACTGAGTGGTACTCCTGACGGAGAGATCAAAATAAGCAGGACGACCAAGATGAAAGTCAGGGTGGTATATGTCGCCAGGACGAGATCGGTCAGATGGAATGCCTTGCTCCCTAAGAACACCAGGGTGATCTTGGAGTAAGGCATGGTGTACAACAGACACTAAAGCATTATGACGCTGGATCCTCAAGGGACCATGAGAGCACCCCAGTAGATGATCACCAAACTGGTCAATGACAGATAGACAAGTACAGAGTGGTAAAGAAGGGAACAAAAGAATGCCAAGCCACAAACGTAAAGCTATAGTAAAATCGTGAGGAGGAATAGCTAGACCCAAAGCAGGCTGTGGAAGTGCTTTAAGCCAACCACTGCTGGTGCCAGAAGAATGTGATAAAGCACGCAGACGTGCTTGATCACGAATGGTGGAACTGCTTACAAGCTGTTTAAAAAGTGAATCATCTAAAATGGCTTGAAGGTCAGTTTGAGAGGAGTTTTGCAACACAGAAACAGACATACCTTCGAAGAAACCGAGGGAACGATCCTCCCCGGGAAATGGCATAAAAACATCAAAAGTTTCCACTAAACGCGACACTAAAATACGGGAAGAATTACAGGACCCCACAAATGCAGGAGCAGCAGAACGCTCAGATTCACGTAGGCCCAAGCCTCCTAACCTAAATGGTAAGGTGGCTTGTGTCCAACTACTATCAGAAATTCCACAACACAAGATTCTACTGAGGCATTCTCGCAACCTAAGGTCAAAATGTGAGGGAAAGGAACCCAAAGAGGAAGATTTCACACAACGTAAAAGGTGAGTGACCTTGCAAACGCTAAGACAGCTCCTAAGCAGATGCAACTCTACTTGAGGGTCCTCGAGGTCAACCAATTTATCCTGAATTGCAACTATTTTATCAAATTGAACAGATACAAAGGCATCGTAAAACTGTGGAGGTCCCCAAATAGGAGATCCAAGAAGCTCCAAACCACTGTTCTTGGGGTTGATACGCTTGATGGCAGGATGAAAGTTAGGAAAAGAAATGTCACCAGAAGGCCAGTATAGTTCACACTTGGATAGATTGATGTAAAGACCAAAACTGGGAGCCGACTCAGTAAAATGTGCAAGTAATGCATGAAGACAAGATCTAGTACCTATAAATGTGCCATCATCTAAATACCACAGGTTAAGAAGACATGTTTCACTAAAAGAGATGGAACAAAGAAATTGCACCAACACCAAAGAAAAAAGTAAGGGACCAAGAGGATCTCCCTGTTGGACACCTGTGGAAGCAAAAATATGCCTGTGGCCAAACCTCAGCTCAGCAGGTTGACTGTAGCACCAATACACCCAGGGGGAAATCTCTGGAAACTCTTTACACACACCATCAAGAAAAGCTGAGTGATTACATTCATTAAATGCATTCTTCATGTCTATTTTGAGTAGAGCTAGAGATTCATCATTGCCAAATTGGGAAAGAGAATGACGGACAGCATGGATAGCTGCCTCAAGACCACCTGGGATACCAACACCCACTTGACCATAAGGTAGGAAAAAGTCAGAGAGAAAGGGACGAGCAAACTGACAGCACAGACGACTGGCAAGGCGACGAAGAATTTCACCAACTGCAATAGGGCGAACACCCCCGTTCTTTTTCAGAAGAGCTGTTAAAGGGGCACCACACAACCAAGGGGCAAGCGATGGAGAAGCTTTTCCAGAAAGCAAAAAGTTCATCAGACGAGTGAGGGTGGTAAGGCAAAGTTCAGCAGAAGGTGCAGTGTGGCCACTGACTGCATCAAGAAGGTGTTGTGCCTGTAAACCAGAGGCACCAGGACTGGTACCACGAGGAAAACTCTTCAAACATATTAATACAGCAGATTCATCTACAACTAAAGAAGCAGTCTTGGGGGCCGAACAAGAAGGTGGATCAGAGACAGGATGTCGCTGAAGCAACTCTTGAAATGCCAAATCATCATTCTTATCAGCCACACCAGTAGAAGTAAGAGACTGTACAGCATTACTGTACCTACGTACCTTCTCGAGCCCAGAACAAAGCTCGAGAAATATTGTGTTTTGAAGACTGAATACAGTGACTGGAGCGAGAGACATGTAAATCATCTTGTAGAGCTTTCCAAAGATTATACAAACCATCGGGCTGAGACCAGAGATGAAGGCGGTCTAGCAAAATAAAAGCTAAAATAAAACGACGGCGGCACTGACGAAGTGGAGGCATACGTAGTGCCAGTTTAGCAAACAGAAAAAGACGCATAAAGCCCCAGACTGAAGAAATTGCATTTCGAAACTCGGTAGATAAGACTCTAGCTAGCAAAGGACGAACACTGCGGGGAATGTGAACAACAGTTGAGACAGGACAGGTCATAACATAATTCATCACTACAGAAAGAGCCTCAGACTCAAGATGAAGAGGGCCAACAAAAGAACATGCAGAAGCTGACAGAAGGGCTAACTCTAAAGGATCAGAAGGAATACTGTGGAGAAAGCTAAGGAAGGTGGTGAAGGAGAAGTGGGAGACTGACTTTCAGACTGATCACAAATTAAGAAAGGAAGATCAGAAGCAGAAACTAATGGAGCATTACAGTGCTGACCAGGCTCAAGTAAACGTCTGCAGCCTGTTTTACGAAAACGTTCATGAGTAGCCCAACGGCAGGAGGGAACAGTGCAAATAAGACGGTTACAGCAACAAAGAAAGTCGCAGATGGAAAAACATACCTAGATATGTGAACCGAGTTGATGTGTTGCCATAAAAGAGAACAGGAGGAACAGGATTTATTACAAATAGGACAAGGTAGAAGTGAAGAAAAGTGATCAGCTGAGGAAGCACTGGCTGGGATTGGCTTAGTTTCTTCGTTTTTTTTCTTCTTATTTTTCTTCCTCTTTCTAACACCCAGGCTGTGCTTTTGGCCGATGCCTCCAACGCTTTTAATTCCTTAAATCGGCATGTTTCTTTACACAATTTACACTTTATCTGCCCTCCACTTGCTGTTACTCTTACCAATGTGTATAGGGAGGCATCCGCTTTATTTATTGATGGTGAATGTCTACTCTCTGAAGAGGGGACCACTCAGGGTGATCCCTTGGCTATGGCCATGTATGCGCTCTCTACTGTTCCTCTTATACGAAAGTTGGATGGCTTGGCCGCCCAAGTATGGTTTGCAGATGATGCTGCTGCTGCCGGGTCTCTTGCTGACCTGCTGGTCTGGTGGAAACAGTTGTCTGGTTTGAGTCCTGGTTATGGGTATTACGTGAATGCTTCCAAGTCCTGGTTGGTCGTTAAAGAAGATTACTATGACACTGCCTGCACTTTATTTGCTGGTACTTCCCTGCGCATTACAACTGAAGGTCGTCCCTACTTGGGAGTTCCTCTTGGTTCCCCTGAATTTAAATCCATCTTTCTTCAGGAAAGGGTATGTCAATGGCGGAATGACGTTATTCAGCTTTCCAATTTTGCCTCCAGTCAGCCACATGCTGCATATTCCGCTATGATTAATGGCCTGTCATCTCGTTGGACCTTTTTAACTAGGACTGTGTGTGATTTGTCCTCTCAACTCGCTCCCATTGAGAAGGCTATTCGTCTGCACTTGCTGCCGAAGTTATGTCTCCATGCCCCTAATGACTCTGAACGGGCTATGTTTGCTTTGCCAAACCGTCAGGGGGCCTTGGTGCATTTCACCCTTGTAAATCTTCCCAAGACAACTATCAGTTTTCCACATCTGTTACATCCCCCTAGCATCTGCCATCCTGAATCAGCTTTCTTGCTTTGATCCCTCCATCCTACAACAACAGCGTGCTCTTTTTTATTATTGCTTTATGGTGTAAACACACCAAAGATCTGTTGGTAACATGTACCAACAGCCGCGAAAGTACATTACATTACATTACTTATTTACCTACTTACTTACTTACTTATATACACACATACATACAGATTCTACAAGTAGTTCAGGTTTAAGGTGGGTGGACGTGACTGGTGGCATCTTGAGCAAGGACAGAGATAGTGTAATGAGCAATTGTTGTTGTCTTCAAAGTTAGTTATAAAATGATCCCAGAGAAAAGTTTTTAGTTTTGATTTTAGCAGAGGAAACGTTAGATCCAAGTTAAGGATAGGCATGGCATTCCAGAGAGTTGGTAATCTATGGAAATAAGAATGTCTAGATACGTTATTTAAATGATGAGGGAAGATCAATTTGTTGCTGGTGCCGGATCTAGTATTAGCTGAGCTGAAGTTGATATGATCATGAATATTGAACTGTTTAGATTGTACCTTGATTGATTTGATTGATTTGATTGCAAATAATATATCTTGTAACTCGAACAGGTACATCAGAGGAAGGATCCTTAGTTTTACTAGACGGGTTTTGTAACTACTGGTGTAATCATTTAATAGATACTTAGTGGCACGCGCTGGATTTGCTCAAGAGTTAAAATGTCTTTCATCAGGTGTGGACGCCATAGTTGGGTGCAATAGAGCAGCTGAGATCGAACCATTGAAATATATAACGTGACCAATGTAGAAGTAGAATGGGTAGAAGCAATAGTACGACGTATTAGTCCCAATACCTTGTATGCACGAGCAGAGATTGATTTGTAGTGATTGTCCCAACTTAGATTCTCAGATAATATGAACCCTAAGTCCTTGTGTGAGTCATTATGTGGTATAGTAATATCCGAAATGGTGTAGGTGGTTTCTAACTTGCGTTTAAATGATAAATGTACGAATTATTTTAGATTAAAATTCAGATCTGTCTCTCTGGACCAAGTAAATAAAGCGATGATATCTTCTTGCAGAGCGTTGTAGTCAGATATAGTACAGATGTGCATGAAACACTTGGTATCATCGGCAAATTTTAGGAGTTGGCTTTGGTGTATATATGATGTCATGTCATTTATATAAATTAGAAATAGCACGAGGCCAAGTATGCTGCCCTGGGGCACACCTGAGAGAACTGGCAGTAAATCGGAGTAACAGTTGTTGATGCAAACACGTTGATATCGATCAGTCAGATATTCCCGGAACCAAGCCCAGAGTGTACCAGTTATTCCAGCAGACCAAAGCTTGTTGAGCAAGATGGCATGGGATACGGTATCGAAGGCTTTACTGATATCGAAGTACACCACATCAGTTTGTGAGGGGCTGTTAATTATGTAGTCTAGGAAAATTAGCATTTGTTGTAAGGTTGAACAGTTTTTAGTGAAACCAAACTGAGAACAACTAATATATTTACTAATGTGAGTGATAATTTTGTTGTAGATTAGTCTTTCAAGAACTTTAGATGTGTTGGATAGGAGCGAGATGGGACGATAATTTCTTACAGAACAATGGTCGCCAGCTTTGAAGATGGGTATTACTTTGTGAATTTTCCAGCTAGAAGGTAAGGTGGCATGACGTAGTGACATGGAAAACAGATGATGTAGTGGCTCACATAGAGGTCCAGCACAGCTGTGAAGTACTTTAGGAGCAATTCTGTCAATGCCGCAAGATTTCTCAACATCTAATGAAATGAGAGCTTCGAAAACATCAGTGACAGTAATAGTTATGGAGTTTAAGGATTCATGTGTGGGTGGGTAATTGTCATGGTTTGCTGGTGAAGATGAATTGTGAAAAACAGAGTGGAAATATTGATTAAACAAATTGGCCTTGCTGGAGTCAGTGCTAGCAGATGAAGAGTCAAAGTTCATGATAGGAGGATTAGTATTAGACTTAGTGATAGATTTTAGATATTTAAATATTTTGTTGTTGTTAGTTGGGGCAAAATTGTTTATGAGGTGAAATTCATAGTTCTGTTTGGCTGCTTTTATTTTGTCTTGAAGAGAATTCTCAAGGGAGTCAATGATATGGGAAATGTGATATGTTGGGTGCCTCTTATTTCTACGTCGAAGAGTTCTGAGACGTTTGATGCAGTGCCTTATTTCTGAATTGAACCATATGGGGTGTCGGTCTGAATGAACTTTATTTACAGGAATGAACAGTTCCATGGCTGTAATTATCTGATATTCAACAATGTGCCATATATACTCAACGTCATCACTTGAATAGCATGATGTAAAGTCAGAGCAACATAGGTAGTCATGTAAACCTTGGTAGTCACCTTTGGAATAACCAAATGTAAAGTAAGTAGTTGGCTTAGAAGACATTGTAGTACTTGTAGACAGTGAAAAGGTAATGTTGAAGTGATCTGATGGTAGTAGTGGAGTTGAATGGACTTGTAAATTGGAAATATTGTCATCTAAATTAGTAAGAACCAGGTCTAGTATGTTGCCATGATTATGGGTAGGTATGTCGATGAGCTGACTTAAACCAGTCTGGAAAACCAGATCACAAAACTGATTGGAAGGAAGAGAATGACTTGAGAATGAGTCCCAGTCTATGTCTGGAAAGTTAAAATCACCAAGAATGATTAATTGATCAGAAGCATTAGATAAATTTGAAAGAAAATCGAACAGGGTTTCATAATAAGTAGCAGTACTGTTGGGAGGTACGTAAACTGTGCAAACGGTGACAGGATTAGGTAGATTCAGTATGACACATACGGCTTCCAAGTTTACAGGTGAGGTTAATTTCTGGGAGGAGATTTTGTCGTTGACTGCAATGAGGACCCCACCACCACGAGATTGACGATCGTGACGAAACAGGGTATAATTTGAGGGTAGAATTTCATTATCAAATATGCTATCGGAAAGCCAATTTTCTGTTAAGCCAATTATATCAAACCATTTAGAGTAAACTACAGATTGGAATTTCTGGAGTTTATTTACTATACTTCTGGAATTGGTATAGAAAAAAGAGAGCCATTGAGAGGTAGTAGGTGTGACAACTTCCATTGTAGAATTACTATTAGAAGTGTTTGATGCTTCAGATCTAGATTTAGGTACAAAGGTTGAATCAACTAGTTCACTATGTATTTGGTTTTTAACGTAAATTTTAGTGCCACGAATTTTAATGTGTTTTTTATCAGTTCCTGAACTAATCAGGCTCCAACTTTCCTTTAATAGTAGTTGCTCTCTCAGCTTTTCTTCTTTGCTCATATCCGGTTTGACTTGTGTGCCTTCGGGGATTTTGGATCTATTGTAAAGGATAGTATTTACATTAAAACCACGAGACAATTTCACAAGTAGAGGTCTTGGCTTTGTTCTAGTTGAATCGAACTTTCCCAGTCGGAAGCAGTCTCTAATAGACTGTTCAGTGATGTCATTATTTGCTTCCTTCAAAATGTGGACACAACAATCGATATCTGACTTAGTGCGGGCACTCCTAGTAGTGCTAGTGGGATTCTCTTTGATGCCATAAACCACGACATTGAATTTGTGATCTATGGGATTGTCAGGCACAGCTACATGTTTGTTGTTTGGTGAAGGAGTAGACTGTGATTTGCTGGTAGAAGATTCTGAAGTGATCAGTTGTGGCTCTGGAATGATATGTTGAGTGATACCAACAATTTCCTTGGGTTGGGGACTTTCAGCTTTCAAGTCTGTGACTTCTTTTTTGAGGCTATCAATGGCGGATGTAAGCTCATGTAGTTGCTGCTCTTGAATGGCTAGGTGACAGTGGGGACAGTAGAATGGATCATCTCCATCTTGGTAGACTTTATAAAGTGTTTGTGAGAGACCGGCACACTGCCTGTGAATCCAGGCGTTGCAAGTACTTTCACAGTATATGGCTTCTTGTCCTTCTGCATCTTTTGTGGCATCTATGATAGGGTCCAAACAGATTGGACAGATCGTTGCATCAGAATCACCAGGTGAGTTTGGCGGTGGTCGCTTCCTCTTGGAACGTGGGGTTGTTGTCATTTTGCCGCCTCAATCTAAATAAAGAACACCATGAAGAAAAAACGAACCTGAAATCACAGTGGCTAGCCTTAGGTTGTACTGTTATTAATAACATGCCACGGTACAACAGCGTCTCAACGTAGTGGCGGAGAACACGAGAGGAAACAGTCCTGAGCAAAAACAGCATAAACGTTTCCCAGGATACCCCATACACGTACAGGAAGCCCGCTTAAACAAGAAGCTCTATCCATCAAACGTCAGAATCTCTCTCAAAGATTTTCAGAGTTTTTCTCGACTTTGTCCAACAATCTCCAACTGTCCCTGAAACTTGCTGGTGAGAAGGGTGCATCCTCCTGGCTTTCCACTTTGCCTTTGGAATGTCATGGATTTGCTCTGCACAAAGGTACTATCCCAATGGAAACATGCCTATGTCAGTCCAATATTCAAGAAAGGTCAAAAATCTGACCCAAAAAACTATCGCCCCATCTCATTAACATCAGTAATATGCAAATCAATGGAACACATTATAGTAAGTCAAATAATGAAGCATCTGGAAGATCAAAATATTCTTTCTGACAGACAGTTCGGATTTAGGTCTAAGCACTCTTGTGAGTCACAATTATTTATCACTATCAACGACATTGCCAAACAAATAGACACAAATTTACAAGTTGATGCTGCAATACTAGATTTTTCTAAAGCTTTTTATAAAGTATCTCACTCAAGACTCCTCTACAAACTAAGGCATTATGGAATAAGAGGGAATGTATTACACTTGCTTGAATCCTTTCTTCATGGTCGCACACAGCAAGTTATAGTAGAAGGTTCTAAATCATCCACTTGTGATGTAACATCTGGTGTTCCCCAAGGGTCTGTTCTTGGACCAGTTCTATTCTTGATTTATATCAATGACATCATTGCCAACATCCAAAGTGAGATCCGTCTTTTTGCAGATGATATCCTTATTTACAAAACCATTAAAACACCACAAGACCATAAAATACTTCAAGATGATTTAAACTCACTGACAAGATGGGCAACTGACTGGATGATGGAATTCAACATCTCCAAATGTAAAATTTTACAGATAACTACACACCATAACAAGAGTACTTTCACATACAAAATGTCCGACATTCCACTGGCTACAGTATTAGAACACAATTACCTTGGAATCCGTCTCCACCACAAATTATCATGGGATCCTCAAATCAATTACATCTGTAACAAGGCAAATCGACTCCTTGGATTCTTAAAAAGAAATCTCCACAATGCACCATCAGAAATTAAAGAACACGTCTACAAACAATTGCTCTTACCATCATTAGAATACTGCTCAACCATCTGGGACCCCTATCATCACACCAGTATTAGTAAACTAGAAATGATTCAACACCGCGCTGCTCGTTTCGTTTTGAACAAACCCTGGCACAAATCTAACCAAAACCATGATAGCATCACAGACATGTTAACCAGTCTTGAATGGCCTATACTTCAAAACAGAAGAACAATTGCTAGACTCACCTTCCTATTCAAGATTGTCAGGAACTTACTAGCAATACCTGATCATTGCTTACCGTCACCAACTCCAGTGTCCTCCACCCGTGCTCAACATCCTCTCAAGCTAACTCAATTGCAAACAAGAGTTGATGTGTACAAATACTCCTTCCTCCCTCGAACAATTATTCAATGGAACTCCCTTCAAATTCCTAACATCGACACAATAGATCTTGAAACATTTAAGAACGCTGTGAGTAATATAATATCCACCCCAAAAACACCTTCGCTGTAAAAAAGGCGCGCCCAAGAAACTACAAGTACCTGGAACCCAATGTAAAGAAACAAAAAGAAAAATCAGCTTAGCTGAAGTGAAAAGTAACTGGTAACTTAAAGAGCTGATATCTGAAGCGGTCAAGAATACAATTACTAAAGTTTAATCCATGCAAGAACACCTTGGCTATAAAACAGGTGTATACATGAAAGTAACTGGCAACTGAAATGGCTGATATCTGAAGCGGCCAAGAATGAATGGTCATATACAACTAATTCAAAAATTTAACACTGAACCTTTATAATTCAGCTGTGTTCTATATTCACTCTTGCTGCATCGTAAAGTAATTTCTTTTAACTCTAATTGGCTGGTAATTTGGCCGTCTTTTTTAATAGTCAGTATAATAGAGCAAAAAAAGGCGGCCAAATTACCAGCCAATTAGAGTTAAAAGGAATTACTTTACGATGCAGCAAGAGTGAATATAGAACACAGCTGAATTATAAAGGTTCAGTGTTAAATTTTTGAATTAGTTGTATATGACCATTCATTCTTGGCCGCTTCAGATATCAGCCATTTCAGTTGCCAGTTACTTTCATGTATACACCTGTTTTATAGCCAAGGTGTTCTTGCATGGATTAAACTTTAGTAATTGTATTCTTGGCCGCTTCAGATATCAGCTCTTTAAGTTACCAGTTACTTTTCACTTCAGCTAAGCTGATTTTTCTTTTTGTTTTTTTACATTGGGTTCCAGGTACTTGTAGTTTCTTGGGCGCGCCTTTTTTACAGCGAAGGTGTTTTTGGGGTGGATATCACTCATTTTTGTCAGTGATAGACTCTACATTTGGTTTAAAAGGTAATTTTTTTGGAAATGAGCAATTAACATTAATGCAGAATATTATCTTGGAGAGTCAGTAAAATCCGTACATAATAATGATTGTTTCATAACACCGTAAATTCGGAAGTATGAATTTACGGTGTAGTATGACTGTTCTATTAGAGTAAATTTATCTTTACTGCCTGTACGTGATGAATATATCTCATATCTGTGCATGTTAAATGCTTCAGACACCTAATTAAACTTGCAAGTGCCTAATTAGTTCACAGTTGCTACACAGCTATAAATACATTTGTAATTGTTATCATCATAATCATTTATCATGTTATAACCATTTTTTAATATTTTGGTCACAACTTCAGGATTAGAGCAGCAGAGAAAGGAATAGAGGACTCAACCATCAAGACTTGTATATGGGAGATGGAACAGTATTGCGATGGACAATGCCGGTACTAACCCCTCAAGGGTGTTGCAGTACAGTATAGATGCAAGACCAGAGCCTTGATCGTCACCTTTTGACTGTGGTCACAACTTCAGGATTGGAGCAGCAGAGAAAGGAATGGAGGACTCAATCATCAAGACTCGGGGAGATGGAATAGTATTGCCATGGACAATGCCAGCACTAACCAACCCCTCAAGGATGTCACAGTGCAGTATCGATACAACCACTCCAACCAGTGCATAAGACCAGAGCTCGATCATCACCTTTTGGCTGAAATTTTTATACTTGATGAAGCAATTAAAACAAAAAAGTTGTAGTACTTGTACTTTCCTGAGGGAACATGTCCCCAGAGTCCCTGACTCCCTTGCCTGTTCAGCAGAATAATAGGATTGAGCCTTACTACCAGTTTCACCTTTATCCTTGGCCTGAATGTACATATCAGCAACATAATACAGTAGCTGTAGATAATGCTAGTTAATGCCCCTAGGCAGAGCTATAGGGGTGGGAATTTTTCCCTACTATCATACTATCATAGTAGTTCTTCTCGCAGTTCTTTGCCTGGCCATCATCAACTAGTGTCTATCAACTGCTGTCAAAACATTAGTCTCGTCCCCCAGACCCTTCCTCAAGCATGCTTATCACACAAAAATAACTTAGTTTAGCAGTGCACAAACAATTATTCATTGACAGCTTATACTACACTTACCGCATTTTTGAACCATGTATACCACCAGAATCCACCAGATTGACAACTAACACGTGATCTATTTAGGGGAAATCTCGTGGAAAGTCCCTAATTACCTTAAGAGGACACTCATGATACGTGGTTTTAAATTGAATGGTTTAAGAATGTAACTGGATGGTGAGGCGTACTTTAATCGGCTCGACTTTACTGAGAAACTCGAGCCCCTCGTGAGAAACTACATCGCTTGAGCAACGCTTGAAAAAGTAGGAGTCAAGAATACTGAGGGACTCTATGATATATGCCGGTCTTGAATGCTAACGAAACGAGGAGTGAAGTTTGTGCAACGTGTCACATCGCCACACACTGATTCACCGTGTTTGTGCGATTGGGTTTTTGGACCTGTCCACCAGATGTTGAAAGGAAATTCATTCCACCACATGTTGAAAGGAAATTCATTCCAACTTGTCAGAAGTTATTGGTATACTCATTGTTGGGGTCCATGGGGACATCGATGATCATTTACCAGTCAGCTGTAAGTAATGTCACAACAGAAGGAAAGGAACCATTTCCATACCCCTATGGCATACTGATTTTCCAGGTCAGTTTATGTACACCCAACCACAGAAATGTAGAACTTTGGTTGCAGGTGGAAAATAAACACCTTTTTACTCAGTTACAAGAGATTCACCCAGCTGGGATAAAATGTTGAAGTGAATGTCATTAGTACCTACTTGCGGTTCATCAGGTATTGGACAATTCCAAGTGTCCAGATTATGCAGTTGTCCAGTTTACACGTTTAGGCAAGTTCCACAACATCCTATAATCTATTACTATATCAGTGTGGAATAATGCTTATATAATATTTTTCATATTCCAGGCTTTAGGTATGTGTATTGTATTTAACACCTGCATGTTGGTTTTTGCAGGCCATCTGGTCATACTGGTTTATCCACTAGCAGTTGAATGTGATCATGGTACATATGTAAGTTGAGACCATGCAGGAACAAAGATAGAGGTGTCATGAATTTCAGGTCAGTTGACATTCAGAGGAATTGTATTATTGCAATTGTTCTTTTTGTAGTTATCAATTATCAGTGACCAGTTTGTGATAGCGTACTTTTGTTTGACTAATGACCAAATGTTCTGGTTTACATGCTTACCCAACAGTTATGTTACTCACTTAACCTGCATATGGGATATATATTTTTAGTTCATTTTGATTATTCATCCTTTATTGGTACAGCCTGGCATATTGATTTTTTGCACATTCTCTTTTTAATTCAGTGCCTGCTGGATTGTTTCGTCAGATATCGAAACAGATGTCTTTGGTGTTGCGACCGATGTTCCAGGTCAGTTTGCGTGTGTGTTTAATTTAAGGTTGACTTCAGTGCCTGCTTATTCTTTTACAGGTCTCGGTATTGAGTGTCATGAATTTCAGGTCAGTTGACGTACAGAAGAAATGTATTATTGCAATTGTTGTTTTTGCAGTTATCAATTATCACTGTATACTAGTGATGTGAATTTGCAGGTCAGTCTACTCAGATGTATCAGGCATAGTGTTGATGGGTTCGAACAAGTATCCAGTGTAGACTGTAGTGGCATCAAGGGTGTTAATTTCCAGGTCAGTTTACATGTTGTGATGTTAGTGATTTTTTCCTAGTACCCAGATATTAAGTGTATTGTATTTAATGCCCACCTGTTATGTTTTTAAATTATGGTATATCAGTGTAGACAGTGCAACAGTAAGCCTTCTGTGTTGTAGTAACTATTTGTTTCATAATATTATGCTGTTGTCCCGGAATGGCACAATTTTTGGCAACCAGTGTGAAGTCCGGTGGTACAAACATTGTATTATGACCAAGTTGTGATAGCGTACTTTTGTTTGACTAATGTCCTAATGTTCTGGTTTGACTAATGTCCTAATGTTCTGGTTTAACATGCTTATCCAACAGTTATGTTATTCATTCACTTAGCCTGGGATATAATTTTTGTTCATTTCGATTATCCATGCTATTATTGACACAGCCCGGCATATTGATTTTTTGTACATTCTCTTTTAATTCAGTGCCTGCTGGATTGTGTCATCAGACATCGAAACAAGTGTTTTTGGTGTTGCGACCGATGTTCCAGGTCAGTTGCATGAGTGTTTAATTTAAGGTTAACTTCAGTGCCTGCTTATTCTTTTACAGGTCTCAGTATCGTCATGCTGACATACAAGAAATCATCACTATTGTTGGAACTATTTTAGTCTTGATGTGATGTTAATTAACGTTGTTACACATTGTTGTATGTTTACCATATGGCAAGAAATTATTATGGCCATCATGAAATTTGAATATTGTGTAAGTTGTGTGGACCAACCCCAACTCCTACATGGCCACTGGCAAACCACGAGCCACATTCGAGCCACAACACCACCAACCACATTCGAGCAATCCATTACAAAATTTTGTTGCACCATTTGTGTGTGCATAATACTTAATGAAAGCCACAACACAAGCTACATGGTACATACTACATAGAGGTGGTAACCCCTAAAGGCTTGTTACCTTTTGTATTCACCTTATCGGCCTTTGTGGTTAATCTATTAAAAATTACATGTAAATAGAGAATTGAAGAGTATGCTTAAAGCACCTTCGCTAGTGATTTTGTTCTTCAAACCATATAAAACAACTGGCGATTTATAAACGCTCGCATGGGGTGTGGTACTAAATGGAATTTAAAAGATTTCTGCTTAAAACGCCATCCCTAGGGAACTTACGGTTCAGCACGCTGTCACAACTTGTTTATCAGGCATTAGAGTTTGTGTCCACGTCGTGTCTTTAAAAGTTATTGTAGGGATTAGAGGTTGATTGAAGAAAATACGCGTATAGGCAAACCAGGATTGGATAATGTCAGTGCTAGATGGACTATACAAACACAGCTATGTTGACTGGTTGACTGGTATAACGTGACAGTAGTTGTAACATAGGGTAGAGAAATAAAGTGAAATACGCCTATTTTTTATTTTGCGATGGTTACTTTTTTATTTTAGCGAGGTCGCAAGAAAACTATAACGACTCCTAAAGATTTTTTATCACGTAACGCAATACAAATCTATTGAGAGATGTTGCGTAATTTAGGACTAATATTGCGAAACCGGCCCTACACGTAAATAACTCACAGTAGTGGCCGCGCGTCTTTTAATTGGGCGTGCGCTTTGTAGTTTCTTGGCCGCGCGACTCACTACCGTGAGTCTTGATAATGCGTGATTGTAATGCTCATTAGTGTGTTGCCCCTAGTGGGCTTTGCTAATTAACAATAATCATAATAATAAAGGTGGCTTTTGTGATGCGTCAACTCTCCGTTATGGTTGGTCTCCTAAGAATCTTCCTGTCAGCTGTGTCTGTGGCAGATCCAACAACATTGAACATGCTCTCAGCTGTCCGAACGGAGCCTTCCCTACCATCCGCCACAATGACATCCGAGATTTGACTGCAGAATTAATGTCAGAGGTTTGTCATGATGTATATACTGAACCTCCCCTTCAGCCCTTGAGTGGTGAATCTCTCTCCCTACGTACAGCTAACCAAGATGTCGGTGCTCGCTTGGACATCAAGGCTTCTGGATTCTGGGGTTCTCGGTTTGACCCAACATTTTTTGATGTTAGAATATTTAACCCGTATGCCCCTTCAAACCGTTGTAATCCCTATCACCAGCATGAAACTTCGAAGCGCCGTCAGTATGAGGAGAGAGTGCGAGAGGTGGAACATGGTAATTTTAGTCCTCTTGTTTTTTCAACTTCTGGAGGCATGGGTGCCTCCACCACTGTGGCTTACAAGCGCCTGGCCTTCCTCCTATCTTGTAAGTGGAAATCACCGTACTGTACGGTGATGAGCTGGCTTCGCTGCCGTCTTGGCTTCTTATTGCACTCTGCCATCATGTGAATAAGGGGTTCTCGCTCCTCTTCTGGTCATCCCTTTAAGGGTCATGTTCCAACATCATTTGACCTTGCACTGGGGGAGGGGCGTTTTGGGGCCGTTTAAGCCCTATTTCCTTTTTTCTATTCTGTGTTCTGTACAGCGGCGGAGGCAGTAGTTAATATGAGGGGGGCTGGGCTGACCCAGACTTATTTCTATAGTTTGGTAAGGTTAGACCAAAAAAAATGGTTCTGTAGGTTTTGTTTCAGTGGCTCTGTAGGTGTAGAAAAAGGCTAAACCCATTTTATAGAACATCTTAGCGTAGAGTAGATGGGAGTGCCAACTTGGGCCGGTTCTTCTTTCTTAAAAAGAAAAATTTCTTCCTCTTGTCGCACACTTACAAAAACTGCTATAAAACGCGAACGCCATATCCGATTGCCTTGAAATTTGGCACACAGAAGGGGGTATAAAGGCGCATCTTAGTATCAACTTTGGCTGGAATACGATAAACAGGCAAAGAGTTATGAGCGATTATTCACGAAAAATAACACCAATTATGTTGTCACGCCTACAGGGTAAACCGCGTATGGGAAGAAGCTGAAAATCGGTGGGTGAATAGGTTAACTATTGAACCTCAAACCTTTTGTGGTTTGAAAGAAATCGAGCTAAAAACCAGGAAGATATAACGAAAACACGAACACTGTGTAACAATTACGCAATCGAGATTAGCTAATAAAAAACGACTGCTTGCCACGCCTACCAGATAAACCGCTTGGGGTAATAGAGGATATGCGCTAACTTTATGACCGAAAACATTCTAATGAAAACGAGATGTTTTCTTACCTCACGACGGTGAACGAATGTATTGTAGGTATGCAAAGAAGATGCGAATCACCGAAACTAGACCAGTTACACGAGTTTCTCCAGAGCGATAGATTTCTTTACGTGTATAACAGAGTAACTGGAAGGAGGAGCCCCATCCGTAGTTCATGTGGCGAGTTATAGTCCGAGCCGCATTTGTTACCAGTACTTTTGTATGGGATTCACGATAGTCGTTCACCGTCAAAATTCTTGGGCACGCCGCAAATCTTGTTATATTGATCATTTTTCGTTCAAATTATTAATAGCGCATATCCTCTATTTATTATTATTTATATTATTTTCCAAAAATGTGCAGCCTCAGTTTGAGGATTAACGTACATATGAAACATGCATACAAAATGTTTTACAATATGATTGATTATGGGATTACTGATTGGTAGGGGAAAGTAATAATAATTTCAGTTGGTACTTAAAAATTTGTGATGATTGTTGTTGGATTAGGTCAGGTGGGAGTGAATTCCACAGTCTAATTGATCTAGGGAAGAATGAATTACTGTACTGATTGGTCCTTGCATAGATATGATGAAATCTTTGATCATGTCCTCTGGTGTTAGAAGTGACAGGGATTAAATCAACTGGGGATATATCAATGAGATTATGAACAATTTTGTAGAGGGTGATACTAGATACTTGTCTGCGGTGTTCTAAGCTGGAATGTTAAGGTCAATGAGCAGGTTAGTTACGCTGCTGAAACGCGAGAAGTCAGCCATATTGAATCTGGCAGATTGCCTCTGTACTCGTTCAAGCCTATCTATGCTTTGAAAATCGTTGTACAGATGGAGTAATCATCTTAGAAAGGTTCATCAATGGTGTAGAAGAATCAGACTTAAAGCCACGGAGTTATAACACGAAATCCAACTTGGTGCAACAAGTGCGAGATCGAAATACTCTAATAGAGCAGTCATCCTAATAGAGCAGTCACCCTGAAGAGAATTCAACGGATCAGTTAGAAACAAGAAACCTGTATAGAGATCAGCTACACACAAGTCACCCTGTAGAGAGATCAGTTAGAAGAAGTTACCTTGTATGGAGTTCATGCAACTATGGAAAGAGATAGTTCAGCTAGAAGAAATCACCCTGTAGAGTTCAGTTACAAAGAAACCACCATGTAGAGAGTTCAGCTACAAACAAATCGCCCTGTAGAGAGATCAATAGAAGAAGTTACCTTGCAGAGAGTTCAGCTACAAAGAAACCATCATGTAGAGAGTTCAGCTACAAACAAATCTCCCTGTAGAGAGATCAGCTAGAAGAAGTGACCTTGTAGAGAGTTCAGCTACAAAGAAACCATCATGTAGAGAGTTCAGCTGCAAACAAATCACCTATAGAGAGTTCAGCTTCAAACAAATCTCCCTGTAGAAAGATCAGCTAGAAGAAGTCACCTTGTAGACAGTTCAGTTGCAAAGAAACCACCATGTAGAGAATTCAGCTACAAACTAGTGGCCCTGTAAAGACATCAGCTAGAAGAAGTTACTTTGTAGAGAGTTCAGCTACAAAGAAACCATTCTGTAAAGAGCTCAGCTGCAAACAAATCACCTGTACAGAATTCAGCTATAAGCAAATCACCCTGTAGAGAGATCAGCTAGAAGAAGTTACGTTGTAGAGTGTTCAGTTACAAAGAAACCACCATGGAGATTTCTGTAATCAATATATCTATTATATATGTAATTTGTACATTTACTGATCAAATATGTAAAGTACATCTACTTCATCTTTTCTTCTTCCTGTGGTAAAGAAAAGAACATAGGTTAATAAAGTCTCAAAGCCGGCCATAGGCTGGCTTTGGGGTATACAAATACAAAAAGAAATGAAATCTAATCCAAAACAGCCAAGCTGTAAAAAAAAGTTTGCGGTCCTCAGAAAGGCTATGGTGAAAAAAGATGTGAAATCCAAGGTGGCGGCCAAGAAATGGCTGTGATGGTAGGTTAATGGTAAAAATTTTAATAATGACAATTCAGGTGAATTTTGTGCCAAGACCAAGCGGCACAAAAATTCACCTGAATGGTCGTTATTAAAATTTTTACCATTAACCTACCATCACAGCCATTTCTTGGCCGCCACCTTGGATTTCACATCTTTTTTCACCATAGCCTTTCTGAGGGCCGCACACTTTTTTTACAGCTTGGCTGTTTTGGATTAGATTACTTAGTTGCCACAAAAGCAATAATATTATGTAACGCGTTATTCCCAACACTGGAATCTGCCAGTCATTCAACACCCAGCGTGCTGCGTTTACTACTACTAAGACAGTATTACTGCACCACACATAATAGAATCTATATGACTGTAGTACTAAGCAGGGTATGAGCCCTCAGTGACAAAGTCTGGCATTGGCTAGACCACTTTTCAGCTACTTGAATAATGAATTTGTATCAAAAAGATCGAGATACTCTAATAGAGCAGTCATCGTAATGTATTTTGTTTTTGTAATTGTATTTTAAAGATAAAGGCTTATGCCTGTACATCCATCAAAAAAAAGTACTTAGCTATTCTAATTACTATACAAAATCAAATAAGCAATTGCTGTAGTGTCTGTCCAGCAGTGTTTTAAAATCATTAACAGAGGGCGAATCAACAATAGATTGGGGTAATGAATTCCAGTTATTGATTACTCTGTTATTATAAAAATTAGATCTTGTATATGAATTAGTGTGATGCTTGAATAATTTCCTTGTGCGACCTCTTGTTACAGTAGAAGTGGATGGGGTAAATAAATGATTTTCTATGTCATAACTGCCTTTGAGAATTTGGTACAAATAGATCAAATCACCCCTTCGTCTATGTACTCTAATTAGAGAATTCCAACATACCGATTTTTTACAAAAATGTTTGCTAATCAAATTACGCCCCTTCAACAAGTGTTTCACGAGCTGCTGTTCTAGTATGTAGTAGCCAATGCTTCGTACTTCGTAATGCACTTTACCGAATTGAATTTCATCCAGTATTTATTGAAATACGCGAAATCAAAGTTTGAGAAATAAAATTCCCCAATGGGAGCCCATACAAAAATTCTGTACGACGTAATGTATGGAAAAACACAGGATTTTACGGCACCGCTTGTAGTCAAATGTTATCGAGTTTTCTGCGAGTTTCTGTGACCTGTAAGGCTGAAAGAAGGGATCCTAGGCAAAGTAGATACGCTGATTCTGATTTTGGCATTGGCTTTCTGATGAAAAAATGTTTTGTGGTGGTCACTGACGAAAATTTGTCTTGTGAAAGGGTACAGCACCAACTAGGAGACTTCAGAATTCTGCGTTACAACCATCCTTGCATTCAAGACATCCATCCACATCAATCCAAGTATAGTTTGAAAGTGAGCAGTTTGTTATGTTGCGCGGAATTGCTTTATAGCATTCAAGGTGATACATAACTTTTGAAAAAGCAGTGTTTGGCAATTGATACCAACCTTGTAACACTGTGAAAAAGGTGGGATATAATATGGTATTTCCAGTGGCTTATTGAATACATATAAGTCTTAATATAAATCCTGTATTATACTCATCTTATACTTTAGTATAATCCATACTATACTAATACATATATGGTTTCAGTTTATTTATTACAATACCTGAAATAGCTTATATCTAATATAATGCCCACACTATACCATCACATATGTGGTTTCAGTATGTTTAACACATTAACTAAATCCTTACATGTGATTGTTAGTATACTACTGGCTATATCAAGCTTTTTTGTATTCAATAAGCCACTCGAAATACCATCTTATATCCCTCATTTTTCACAGTGTAAGGCTTCACAACTACCTGTTGTGATGTTCTGATATGCACACTACTGTTATTGTCCATTTTGTTGCAGCTGCATGACTGTAATTCTAGTCAGGGACAGTTTATTGTTTCTCTTTGTTGTACAATGATGTCATCATATTATATAATAATTACTATCTTCTGTACTTTTGGTGTGGCAAATAAAGTGAAGTAGTATCAAAAAATTGCTGCGTTACAATAATATTGAAGAGTAGTGGTCATATATGTCAGAAACCAATTGTTATATTTTGCAAAGTAATTGTTAATTGTGCCCTGCAATGTCAAAGGTCACTCTGTAATACAATGTCACTAGTTAATCATCTGTAAATATGTGTGGGGTACACCTGTATGTAATTTGATTTACAGAACTCCTGCTATTCTTAGCAAATTACTGACTCAAACATTAAATATTACAAGTGGTCATTCTACAAAGAGTGGTCACTCTTGAGAGGTCTTACCTAGCTCATGCATTTTACTACATTAAGTGGTTTATGTGGTGAAAATTTCATGTCATTAGGAGATTCATATTCAAATTTATAGCACTTTGGATATTGCGCTTGGTGCCACGCTAATGTACAGAAAAGTCCTAAAAATGTCGTACACAAAAATTACCGCTCTGCTGACTTCTTTTGCGTATATCTTTTGTCAGGAGCCACCGATTGAGGTGCGGTTTGCACTAAAATGATTCTAATAGATAGCACAATATTTGCTATACCAAAGAATTTAAGGAATGTAAAATTTTTAATTTGGTTGGAAATCTCTACTCTAATAGAGCATTCCAGTATAGATTATAGCCACTGCTCTCATTACACTGCTTGGTCTAAATCATTTACATTGTTAATTGTCTTTAAATTACTTTTCAAAAGTTCTAATGAGTCAACTTGCATGGCATTACATTGAGTTACTGAATTGATCACATAGAGTAAGTGATCTATTGTCGGACGCCATCTATAATCGGACACTTTTTCTCAGAAACTACCACACAAAATTTTCTGAATTTTTCCATGGGTAACTTCACATGTAGCCTAGCAACATACCAAAATTTGGGCTGGAAAGCTTTTGTGGTTGCTTTGCTACGGCCGATTAAAGTGACTGTCCGAAAACCTCTAATATCGGAAATTTACCTCTTTCATCGGACACCGCCCAGCAATCCTCCACTAAAAGATGAAATTCCTCACAACCACCACTGATTGTTAGGGAAATACATGTACTTTCTAAGCAGCCATAGTTTGTTTCATATGGGGTGCCATTTGTGCCAAAATAGTACAAAAACACCTTATTTATAAACTATAACCATGCATACTTTATAAATCAATACACTACTTTATAAAGTATAGACATATACTTTATAAATCATACACATACTTTATAAATCATAGACATATACTTTATAAATCATACTTATACTTTACAAATCATGCATATACTTTATAAATCATACATATAGCTACTTTATAAACCACACACGTAATTAGTAAATTATTAACATACTTTATAAACCTGACTTATTAGACATTTAGCATTTTAATAAGCAATCACGAATACATGATATTATCGTTTGGTAACGATTGCCAGTAATCGATAAAGTATTTTGCGCACGTGTAGAATAAATCTTTGCACGTGCAGCTTTTAAATCGGGTCTTACCGGGTCACACAAGTTTTGGAACAAGCGTTTTAAACATTCGCTGGGGTTATAGCGCAGAATCAACTACGTCACAGTAATGTGTACCACAGACTGGGTCCATGGTCTAACAGTCGATCTCTACTTTGAGGTCCAAGTCTCGTGCCCAGACCACCTTTTTTCTCCGCCCCCACACAAAAAGAAAAAAAGCGGTCTGGGCACGAGACTAGGTCCACCTCACTCGACCATACTGAGTTGCTTCCGACACTTCCACAACCACTTTCTCTCCGGCTCTTACTTCGTCAACAAGGTATTTAACCAAGTTGTTAGATTTGTTACTTTCGGAGTTGCCTGCTTGAGGCAAGTTAATTAACTAACCCGAATTGGGGTGAATGGAATGTAAAGTGTTACTTATAGTATTATTGTTATTCCCAGGCTAGATGAACTGCCCTTAACCACCACCCCCAGCACTAGTTGTCATGTGTTAGACAACTAAGAGACAAAAGGTTGGACTCCGTAGCCCCTGTTTTCATCACAGTGGCCCATCTCTGGAGAGATGTCAGCACATTATAGCAAGATGGACCTGCCACCATGGATACACACTGTTGTCGAGTGCAACAGAGAAAAGGACAGTGTGCAGGCCAGAGTATGGTTGTATGCAGTTGAATCTTGACGAGACAGTAGGTCAGCCAAACGTCTATAGAAAACTATGGCTTCTTTTCCCATTCCCCAGTAGTAGGGGCAAAAGAAGCCTGCTCTATTTCTCTGAAGAAGGGTAGCTAACACAAAAGGCTAGATAGCCGGTACAAGGTGGTCCCCAACACAGAACATACATGCACACATACAGTTTATCTGTTTATGATTACTGCAGGGGTGTATGCAGTAATTTCGAAATGGGTTTTCACTACAGTTAAGTGACTGTTACAGGGGCGGATCTAGGATTTATAAAAGGGGGGGGCTACTTCAAAGTCTAATCTCTTGGGTAGAGGTGTGCAAAGCACACTTCCCAGCATGCGAAGCATGCTGGAACTAGGGGGGTCTGGGGACATGCCCCCCAGGAAAATTTTGAAAAATAGGTGCTAAAATACTGCAATTTGGAGACGTTTCCACACTTTCCACATAAAATTCATAATATTTTCTGCCTGTAGATATTTTATACTAGTGAATTTAAAAATTGTTAATTTAGAAATGGAAGTAGGGATCAAGCGATAAAAACTACTGAAACAAGTGATTTGAATGATGGCAACTATTACAACATAGCTTTGTAGGGAAATCCTTACATTGGCATCTCACCACCTCACCATATATGTTCAATGCCAAAGTAGGGATTTCCCCACAAAGCTATGTTGTAATAGTTGCCATCATTCAAATCACTTGTTTCAGTAGTTTTTATCACTTGATCCCTACTTCCATTTCTAAATTAACAATTTTTAAAATCACTAGTTTGTTAACTTTTTTTGGTATAGGTATATAGCTATTATTGATCTTTGGCACTGACTGCTCTATTAGAGTATCTCGATCTTGCTGCTTGCTTTATGCAAGCTGCTCAATTACTAAATTGAAAAGCATGCAGGGTTTCTATCTCCTGTTTTCTACAATTAGTTACAGCTGGACCATTAATAATGGGCGTGGTCCACTGATCGTTAAGTACGAGCGCGCGCTCTGATTGATAAGGGCGTGGCCGTGTGTTCTTACTTCACTAGGCTGTTTGATCGCTTTGCAAGTGTTGCTATACAGGCATCTATTTGCCCTTACAGTACGGAATCCTTTATTAGTTTTGTGGCGTCCGAATACGGCTGCTCTAAGGAAAGTGTCGATACGAATTATTAACGCCTCCGTGACTGGAAAAGAAGACGATCCGTAATTGAAGATAAAAGGAAAGGCAAAGCGCAGAAGGCAGACACTCGTCGGAACCCGAAAAGGCACATCCCAGCAGCGAGTTAAATATTGTGGCAAAGAATGGTGATCCTTCGCTGCTTCGTTTGGCCTGTAGCCTTGCGAATGTGGTCAGGCAGGCTGGCAGGCAGGCAGGCTGGCAGGCAGGCAGGCTGGCAGGCAGGCAGGCTGGCAGGCAGGCAGGCAGGCAGGCAGGCAGGCAGGCAGGCAGGCAGGCAGGCAGGCAGGCTGGCAGGCAGGCAGGCAGGCAGGCTGGCAGGCAGGCGAAAATTTCTGTTTTAGCGATTTTTTAGAAATAAAATCCCAGCACTTTTCTAGTCGTTTCCTGATATATAACGCTAGAAATAAAGTTAGAAACTTGAAGACTCTTTAGTAAAAGGTTTATTTGCTGTGTGAGATATTTCTAGGATGATTTTTGAGGGATCGAAATTTGAGGCGCGTGCCAAATCCACCCGGATCCCTACTTAAACAGTACTATCGTACTGTTTAATACTGCCTTTAGATTATAGGTATGGCTCTCTGAAGCATTTTGCTCATGGAAAAGCTTGGGTAGGTACAGACAACCAAGTACATGATGCACCCTTCTCACAATTGCACAACAATAAGTGCATGTTAGAAGAATAATGTTGAAAATGGAAAATTTTGAAATTTGACCAATACAAGATTGAATCTGAGAGCATTTTCAATGGAAATTGTGTTCCTGAATTAAGTATTGCCATACATATTAACTACACAAGTAGATGAATGAAGCCCTTTAAAGAGACCAATGCACTTCATTGTATGTATAGGTGCAGGCAGATTTGGAAAAATTCCATAACAGAACCAACTACATGTTTCCAGTGAATGTTCTATTAGAGTAGTTAGCTGACTGCTCTATTAGAATATCTCGATCTTGTACACCTCCAATGCTGATCCGGGTCCTTGTTGCATAAACTTTAGCATAAATCCACTGATATTACCTTGGAAAGATGTTTGTAAGGTGGTTTTATGAGTATTTGTATTATTAGTGATCATATAATTATGCTAAGACAAAATTTCATTATAATACTCAGCATATTGATCAAGTAAAGCCTAAATATGAAGGGGGGGGGGGGGGCTTCAGCCCCCAAAGCCCCCCTGGATCCGCCCCTGTGTTACATTATAGAGTAGTTTATATTACCTGACTGCGTTATTAGAGTATCTCAATCTTTTCACCAAAATCATAATTTAGAACAATGCTGCAGGTGTTGCTATAATGTTAGAAACTATTATTTAACTAAGTAAAAGTCCTGTTCCATGATAAATTCCACATTCTGGAAACCTGAAGTTTCAATTTCTTTATGCTTCAAGTACTGTGTAAAATCCAAAGGGGTTCCTGAAACCCCCTTGGTATGTCCCTGTTACTGGGAAATCAGCACAGCTGGTGTGCCCAAGAAAAAAGGAAATTAGAGTATTAGGTACAATTATATAAGTATTATTAGACACAAATAAATACAAAACAAAAATAAATTACTTATGCTAACTAGCTGTATTAAATTATCAATCACACAAAAGACCACATAATTACAAACTAAATGCTTAAGCCTATATGTAAAACTTCCTGCAGTCAGCTGAGACAAAACTGCCAATGGTATAGAGTTCCATAACATTGGTGCAGCCACAAAAAAAGGAGTGTGTGGCCTAAATGCACTGATAGTTAATGGCACTAGGTTCAAAGTCAAAGAAGTGACTTTGTGGCTAACGTATTGAATTGAAAATATATTAATTTTTAAAATCAATGGCTGTTTTCTTATGAAAGATGTAGTAGAGAATCCAAATAGATAAGTTTTCGATGAACTTTGGGCAAGGGCCATCGCAATTCGCAATAGAAGATATGGACCATTTTAGCATGGCCTGATTGTGGAGTTCTTGTACCCAAACATTTGACTACTTTCCAAGTCTTTCTGCAATGGCCCTGAATAGTAACATACATTATTAGTGGTTTGGAGTATGCATGTTCTTTCTACAACTAGCCAGAGCCAAACTTAAATACAATATTATGCTTTCACTTCATTGTACCTCTTTATGCTTTTATTTTGGCAAACAATGGTCTAATTGGTATAAGCTACACCTGACATCACATCAGAGATGATGTTGAATGTGAAATTTGGTTAATCTTTCAAGGAACAATACAAAATGATCCCATTTTTTTCATTTCTGTACCTGCAAGTGACAGTTGCTGGTGCAAAACCATTAACTATTCCATTACAAAGCTCATCTTTTAATGGACTCCACAGCAGGTGGCTCACCTCTCTAGCCAGTTGGGCACAATTTATATATGGGCACAAGCTGACCTTCACTACACCACTGAAGAGGGGTGAGGTGTATACATACAATTTAATTTGCAGACTGATTACATAAAGCACTTGTGCTGTAAAGCATTAATAAATAAAATAAATAAATAAATAATTTATTTTTTTGTTATCTTTCATGTAGGGTAATCAAGGGGATATTGAAGTGAACAGTCCTATGGAAACTTACTCTGCATCAATGCCACAATCCCCATCACAAATACCACCATCTCCAACACCACCTCTATGTCACCATTTGTACCTTTTTCGGCAGTACCACTGCTGCCACCTCTACCGATACAATTATATACTTAACAGGGAACCAGAGAAAGGCCTATTGATAGTACTGTTATAAAGCATGTGATTCAGCAACATCAGTTACGTGCAATAAAATCTCCAAATGATGAGGATGTTCAAAGGATCAATATCAGAAGATCACAAGTGTATTCTGATGCCCTGCGACATTTTTCAAAGAAAGCATTTGATGTAGAGAAATTATTGAAAGCATGCTTCATAAGACAAAAAGCAGTTGATCTGGGAATCCTATTTCATGATGTCATGGCTGTTGCTAACGACACTTACTATACTGTTGGAAAAATGCTTTCAACATTTTCAACTCACAGGGGTTGGAGAAGTTTAACAGAAATATTCTAAGACAAGTTACATTTTGTAATAGAAATTAGGTGTTAAGTATATAAAATTGTATACATTGTTACCACATATACATACAATATCAATTATAGGTGACATGTGTTACTATTGATTTGTCAAAATTAATGTTGTCCTAGTATATGCATTGCTCATAAAACTGTTTTCCAAAATCTGTGCAACCTGTTTCAGGGTAATAAGCTCATTAACAACCTGTTTACATTTTTATTATTTTGACAGCACGTGGCTAAAAGGACATACAAAAAACCATGCCAAAAGTATGAATTTGTATCAGTTGGAATCTCTACAAGGTCTATCTCCTCTGGCATTAAATCTTGTAGTCTGCTTATTAATCCAGGTTACTCTTGAGGCATGATACTGCACTCTATGGCCTGTAAACCATCTAGGTACAATTGCATGGGAGTCGTGTCACCCTCAGTTGACCGCAAAGTTCCAGCCACCTTGAAAGTCAGCCAATGCTTTGTCTATTTGAGTTGAAATTAAAACTAGTCAACATCAGTACTACACCACAGGTAGGGTCCGCAATCCGAAAAATCAACTTCTACAAATCAATCCCCCTACCATTGTGGGATGCTCATTATAGTATCCCATTGCTAGATCCACCATGAAACCGGAGGCACGATTGTTGTCTTCACAGAAATATTGCTTTCAGTATCTCGCAAAATGCAAAATTTATTTTAAAATTTCGTGCTCCACAAAAGGATCGGATGAAACTTTCTACTTAGCCAGATCATATCCAGAGTTGTTGTAGTTGAAAAGTACGCACAGAACTAAGTGATTAATTTGCTGGGTTCCCGGCACAGGGTTGCTTTCTTTGAAAAAACAGACAAAGAAATACAAAGTTTCGAATTCAAACTGCCCTACCACCCAGGGCAAGAGAAGCCAACTCTTCCTCATAGTGTTTCGATATGGTTGGGTGCATAGTCTGTCTATGCTGTTAGTTTGGAAATGATCTGAGACTTTTCACCATCTGGGTGACGAGCGTCAAATTTTTCTGCAGCATCAAAGAATTGTGTCGCACTTTCTAGCCATTTCCAGCGCTTCTGCAGCCACAACAATCATCATTTATTGACTAAAACTATGGCAAAAGATGTCACTGAACGTTTGGTATATAGCAGCGGTTGTCCATTATTATTTCATCCACAGCTTCCAAGCCTCGCTCTAAGCTATGCATCAAGGGAGGCAGCAAAATCGTCCAAATTTGACTTCACCTCTCACACTCCACAGCAGTTTCAAATCTTCACTAAATCACCCTACATCACCATTATGCTGCAAAACATCCCAAAACGAACCGAAAAAAGCACAAAATCTTTCATTTTTGATTCGAGCTGGGTGGAGCTCCTGGTGAGCTGCTGGTATACTGCATCATATGAAATCACAGAAACACCAACTGCTACTAATACCAAACGTTTTGAGCCATCATTTATCATCATTCTAAACAAAATTAAGTGACCAGTGTGGCATCAGAAGTACTGGAAAGCACTTTGGTACCATTGAGAGAATCCCTTGAAATGACGCACGAAAATTTTGACGTTCTTCACCCAGATGGTGAGAAGTCTCAGATCCTTTCCAGATTAACAGCATAGACAGACTATGCATCCAACCTTATCACATCACTATGAGGAAGAGTTGGCTTTTCTTGTCTTGGCTGGTAGGGCAGTTTGAATTCGAAAATTCGTGTTTCATTTTCTGCTTTTTGAGAGAAAGCAACCCTGTGCCGGGAACCCAGTGAATCATTTGCTTATTACTGTGCGTACTTTTTAACTACATTAACTCTAGATAATATCTAGCTAAGCAGCAAGTTCTATCCTGTTCTTTGTGTGGAGCACGAAATTTAAAAAATATTTTTGCATCTCACGAAATACTAAAATCAATATTTCTGTGATGACAACAATCGTGCCTCCGGTTTCATGGTGGATCTAGCCATGAGGTACTACATTGAACATCCCACAATGGTAGGGGGATCGATTTGTAAAAGTTGATTTTTCGGATTGCGGACCCTACCACAGGCAATAATGTAGCTAGATATCTTGTTGGGATGTCTGAGTCTCACTTTGAGGAGTAGGAGCCGGAGCCAAGACAACTGGTGGCATCACATGGATGCTTGCGGAGGAAGCCACATTGTTGTACGCTAGATCCGTACATTTTGGTTCTGTGCTATATAATTCCCCAGCAAATGTTAAAGACGCTTGTTCCAAAGCTTGTGATAACCGGTACGACATCCGCGCCATCCTGATTTCAGTTGCACGTGCGAGGATTTATTCTACACGTGCACAAAGGTATCGATTATTGACAATCACTACCAAACGATAATTCATGTGTTTATGATTGTCTATTGACAAAGTACGAAATACTAAATGACTAATAAGTCATGTTCAGGGGCGGATCCAGAGGGGGTTCCAAGGGTTCCATGGAACCCCCCTTTTGAAAGAGCCTCTCTTACTCGAGATACTCTAATAGAACAGTCACAGTAGTCTTTTGAGGAGCAGTGTAGCAAGTTATGTATCTAGATATAAATAAGGAATTATAGTTGGTAAGGGTATCTATGGTGAGGGGCAGCTGTTGTCAGCAGGTGATGGCCTTTTTTTTTTTTGGTCTTCAACTTACCCTAGGCTAAAATTGCAATTCCAAAAATGGTACCCCCTTTTTAATAGTCTGGATCCGTCCCTGATGTTTATAAAGTATAATTTACAAATTACGTGTGTGGTTTATAAAGTATATGTATGATTTATAAAGTATATGCATGATTTGTAAGTATAAGTCTGATTTATAAAGTATATGTCTATACTTTATAAAGTAGTGTATTGATTTATAAAGTATGGTTATAGTTTATAAATAAGGTGTTTGTGTACTATTTTGGCACAAATGGCACCCCATAGTTTCATTCCTCTACTCGTATAAGCGGAGCTACAACCATTAATATGTGGGTGTGTCGTGACCTCTATAATCGGGCAGAGCAGGATTTCATTTCACGCGGTTTTATCAGTTCAAAGCTACCTTTAGGTATAATTAACTATGAAAATGAAAGGTGTGGTACAACATCTAATTGGATTTGTAAAGAGTCGTAAAATTTTACCATTTTAGCGATCAGTATGCTACTGTGGGACTCCACAAAATGACTGTTCCGAAGAACTTTTAGCACTGAAATGCATGAGTGTAGCACAAAGGGAAGGGGATAAAGTCCTTACACCCCTCCACTTCCAATTATCAAGATATATTCTAATAGAGCAGTCAGCTACTCTAATAGAACAGTTATGTATTCAAATAAGTATTTAGATGCATTTTTGAATAAAATTTCAACCTTGGTATATCAAAATGAATTTCAGAAGGCTAATTTTCAAAACTTTTCTGGGGAGGCATGCTCCCAGACTCTCGTGATATTGCATGCTTTAGATGATGATAAGTGTATCAAGACACACGGTAGTGTGTTGCGGCCAAGAAAGCCAGTGACCACACCGTGAGTATATTTACAGGATGAAAGAAAACAGCTTTTTCATGTGTGCATACCTCCATGCCGCAGGGGCGGATCCAAGAGCTGGCAAGGGGAGGGGCACAAACAGGCCAAGTTGTAGGTGGTTGGGGAGAGCCAGATTCTCTAGCTGAGTGCTGCATTTTTAAAGCAGCAAATGATCATCTCTTAGCAGTGTCCCACTGTTGTTTTTGCCACTTTTGGTCTTTTCAGATGGTTGTGAAGTCTTAGATACTGTTTAAAGGCTCTGAATGTCTTTTAAAACAGTAACACGATAATTGTTTTTAGAGGCGCTTAGTACTCACGATGTGCTGGGTGACAATTTTGAATTTCAGGGCTATTTTGACTGTTTCGCTTTGGTTTCAAGTGAATTTGTAATAAATGCTAATAAAATGTGCTTACTTTCATGAGTTTATAAACTGATTGGCCTGACAAAGTTTAGTAGCTAGCTATTTTAATCAGAACTGAGTATATAGCTGGTTCCTCACAAGGTGAAGGAGGGGGTGGGGGGGGGGGGGGGGCATTTGCCCAAAATTCCCCATCCTGCATCCGCCATTGCATGGTCCCTTTTCCAAAGCACACCATTTTTGCATTATAGCTGTCCCCCCAGTAGGGTACGCCACACAGAAAATTTGATTAAATTCGAACAGCCATTTGCGAGATATGGCTATCCAAATTTTCGTTTTAATTTCTTAGTTTTTTCTTCTTCTTACGTATTACGGGGGCTACGGGGGCTTCAATTTCTTTTCGCATACTTAAATTTTTTTTCTACAAAATGCAAACGTGTAACTCGATTGCCACGATCTTTGGCACAAATGACAACATACACAACAGAACACAGCAAGTAGTAATAGAAGGCCGTTATTCCATACCTTGTGACATAACATCTGGTGTCCCCCAAGGCTCAATTCTTGGACTTGCCCTTTTCCTAATATATATCAGCGACATAACTACAAACATACATAGCGAGTTGCGACTGTTTGCAGATGACATTTTAATTTATAGGCCTATACACTCACCAAGTGATCAGAAGATTCTGCAGGATGACTTAACTACTCTTATAAAATGGGCAAATGAATGGCAGATGGACTTTAATGTATCTAAATGCAACATCTTAAAAGTTACCACACACCATACCACCAAAACATTTACATATCTAATGAATGGAGTGCCCTTGAAATCAGTAGAAAAGATTAAATATCTTGGAGTTTACTTGAACAATAAACTTTCATGGCACGATCACATTGACTACATATGCAACAAAGCAAATCGATTACTTGGTTTCCTAAAGCGAAATTTACATTCCTGTCATAAACACTTCAAAGAATATGCCTACAAACAATTTCTGCTACCATCTATCGAATATTGTTGTGCCATCTGGGACCCACACCACCAAAATGACATTTCTAAACTTGAAATGATTCAACATCGAGCTGCTCGTTTCGTCTTAAATAAGCCTTGGAACAGACACCATCGTGACAGTATCACAGACATGTTAAATGAACTAAATTGGCCATCTTTACAAGAACGCAGAAAGCAAGCACGCCTCATCCTATTGTACAAGTTAGTTAATCATTTATTATTGGTCCCAAATCGCTGTCTGCCATCATTAAATCAAACTGCTACCAGAGCCCATCATGATCAGAAATTTAATCGTATACAATCTTCAGTAAACACGTATCTCTATTCATTCCTACCCAGAACTATTCCCCATTGGAACGATCTATGTATCCCAAATCTATCTACCATTGATCTTGAAACATTTAAACAATCAACTACTCCTACTTTATAACTGTAACTTAGCACTTATTGTATTTATTGTAACTTAGCACTCACTGTAATTTAGTACTCATTGTAATTCTAGCACTTATTGTAACTTACCACTTACTGTAATTTAGCACTAGTTGTAACCTAGCACCTATTGTAACCTAGCACTTATTGTAACTTAGTACTAATCATTATTGTAACCTAAATTATAGGCACTTATGTTATTGTAACTTAAACTAGGCACTTATGTGTACGTACCTTGTACATTAGTGTAAAAATCCTGTTTGGGTGTTTGCTAATCAATAAATAAATAAATAAATAATGAAGAGTGTGTAATGGATTCACATACTAAGTTTGTTGTGAATCTGAGAAATATTCAAGGAGATATGAGCGTTTATTCACGTAAAAAAAGATCAAACTTCTGTCACAGCTACAGGGTAAACCAAGCATAGAAATAACTTAAAAATTGGTGTATAGATAGGCTGATCATCGTAGCAGTGCCTTTTGATAGTTTGAATAGCAATAGAGTTACAGCGAAAGAGTTATAAAGCAAAAACTAAGCATGTGTAAAATCGCGGGATCGAGATACTCTAATAGAATAGTCACCTCGGGGTAACAAAGGTGTGCACAAAATGTCGAAAAAACTTACCAGAGTTCGAACCAACACCTGCATTCTTAGCCACTGAATCACTGCTACCTTGGCTGATCACCTCACTTAATTTCTGCTTTATAAATGAAATTTCTAGTTGAAATCTGCTTGGACATTATTATTACACTGCAAACTGATAATTACAAGACGGAGCCGGGACGCCATGATAATTATTACACTGCAAACTGCATGAACCAGCTACCATTCTAGCTTGTAAAGCCCTTATGCACCTTATTTTACGATTATGATTATATTATATTGGAAAGATAGCAATGTGCTGATATACATCCAATAATATAAATTGACTTATAAATGTTGGTCCAGGAGTTTGTCATAACTAGATGGTGGCAGCTCATTCCATTCTTTAGTAGTTCTGTAAAAAAGACATTCTTGATAATGTTGGGTGTGTGATGATGGTAATATAAAATGTAGTTGGTGGAATTGTCTGGTGGTGGAGGTCTGTGGCAAAAAGTATTTGCATACACAAGTAAGAGATGCAAGGAATGACACCACATGTTCATGTCCTGGACTAACAAGAGTAACAACCAGCAAGGATGACTATCATTATGTATTTGCCATTTCTGCAACCAATCATACCAGCAGTTAAATTAATTATGATCCAGATTAGGGATAATTGTGTGTTAAAACCCCCCCCCCCCCAAAAAAACCACGGGAATGAAGTTGTTTGGTGCTATAGTGCTCTACATTACCTGGCCCTAATCGTGTATTTTTGAGTTTACAAAGCCATCTTACTAGTCTCAAAATCTTCATTAGTCGCAAGGATTACCAGGAAACCAAGCCAGGCTGATTTTAGCAGGACGGACGTGACGTCTCTGTCACTGAAGATCCTGACCCCGGACGCATACACTGTTGTACCATGGCTTAGTTTCTTTTAACGGTACCACCAAAGATCAGAAAACTGTTGTACTTTAACTGTCTGCTCTCGTGTTTTATTAATACTAGAATTGTCACCATGGCAACCCCTCGTACTAAGAGGAAACGACCTCCAATGAACTCTCCAGGTGATACTTCAACAATTTGTCCAATTTGTTTGGATCCTATTATTGATGCCAATGAAGACACAGAGGGGCACGAGGCAATTTACTGTGAAAGTACTTGTAATGTTTGGATCCACCGGCAATGTGCCGGACTCTCACAGACAATGTACAAAATGTTGCAAGAAGGAGAAGATCCTTTTTACTGCCCACACTGCCATCTAAGCATTCAAGAATAGTGCTAATAATAAATACTTTAGGTTTAAGGAAGAAAATCCATCCCTCCTGGAGGAAGACTGAGTGTGGCCCCGACTAGACATTGGGTGACCTGCAGTTCGAATCCTGGGATTGGAGGGATTTTTTTCCTTACTTTGGCCCCTTTTCTGTTACACCTTATCAGTCAGTAAGTCAAGTCAAGTCACTAGGTCTAAGTCCTTGAAATTGGGTTAGGTAATCCTAAGGCTGCAGCACATGTTGCTGTCAGACCTTCAGTGCTGGTCACTGTAAAGTGCTAATAATAATAATAATAATAAAGAAAATCAATTGCAAGAATTAAAATCTACCATTGATAATCTCACTCAAGAAGTGACAGCTCTGAAAGTTTCAGCATCTCCAACCAACGAGGTTATTAACCCTCAAGGCTCTTCCCCTAAGTCACAACTGGACATACAGTCAACTCCTGTTGTGTCTGTCACCAACAGGCAGACACAGTCAGCAACGACCGCTAAAAGGTTTGACAAGGCAGATGATAAAGCACAAGGAGATCGTAAGTTTAATGTAGTAATTTACGGAATATATGACTGTAGTAAGGGGACTCCTAGGAATGAACGGCTCACTCACGACTTAGATAAAGTTACATCCATTGTTACAGAAGGTGAAAACTCCATCAATCCTCTATCTATTCGTGATTTACTGAGACTGGGAAAGTATCGTGACCAATCTACAAAACCACGCCCAATACTAGTTAGACTAACCCGAACCATTGATGTATCACTGCTCTTATCTAAAGCTAAGTCACTTTCTAAAGATATCAGAATCAAACCAGACATGTCACAAGAAGAAAGACTAATCGAGTCACTTCTTCTAAAAGAGAGGTGGTCTCTCGAGGGGTCCGTCACGGGCTGGAATCCCGTACAAGTCATTTGGAATCCCTCGGAATCTCGCACAAAATCTGGAATCTTTTGGTTGATTAAAGTCCGTGAATTTCCGAATAATTTCGGATATTCTAATAGCGTGCAACTCGTGGTATGCAGCTCGAGATGCAGCTATAAGCTTGTTGGCCTGTTATAACTTGCCTTGAGCTGTTCGCTTTAAACTTACTGTGTCTATATAGGTGTTTAAGAGCTTTTATGGATTCAACAGAGCACGAGTGTAGAGTCAAACTGCTGAATAGTCGAGTCTCGAGTTTTGCCGAGTCTGTAGTTGTGTCTCCGATTAACAGCGAACCACAACGCGAATCCAGAGCCTATCCCAGGTACAGCGAAGTCTACAATGAGTAGCTAATGAAGTTTAGGTGCCGAGTTAGGTGCTCGTTTAGAACACGAAGTTGAGCAGCATTGTCTGAGCTCGCCGGCATTCGAGGAGAGTGTCCAAGGCACTGATCGTCTATCCAAGAGAGTAGCTCGAGGTAGCTGTTACCTTTCCACGCATTGCTGTAGGGCTAGCGTGTCATTAATTTTGTTTGAGTACAGGAATTTAATTTTGTTAATTGGATTTCAGTAATTTAAATATTTTTTGGAATCCGGAATCTTGCCTGAAATTTCGTGGGATTCGGAATCTCGTACAGGATTTTAAGGTCGTGGCGGACCCCTCGTGGTCTCTAATCCAAAATGGTATTGAGCGTAAAGTCATTAGAATTCGTTATAATAAGATCTTTGTCCAGAACAAACTACATGGCCAAATCATTAACTCCTCATTCATCCTTTCCCAATCTCCACAAACTGAAAGTGCAATGGAGTTCTCCAACAATTGACTAGTTCCTGGTACACCCTACAACACTTCTCTTAACTTAATAAATGATTCAAATGCTTTTACAATTGATAATTCTGACATAATTTCTAGTGACGTCAATACTGGAAATAGCATCAATAACTTACATGATTTCAATCAACATTCTATCCCACATGACACTCAACCAAATGATCTGCACATTTGCTTAATGAATACCAGAAGTCTTGTCAACAAACTATCCAATTTCCAATCTTTTATTTGTTCATCTGATTTTAGCATTTTGTGTATCACCGAGACTTGGCTATCTAAAGATATATTTGACAATGAAATAATACCCAGTGGCTATACCATTTATCGTAAAGATAGAGATTCTAGAGGTGGGGGTGTTTTACTTGCTGTAAAGGATAACATCACTAGTAGTCAATTGTCATCCCCACCTCATGTTGAAATCTTAACTGTTCTCATCTCTACATCAAATCCATTTATAATCAGTGTTGTTTACATTTCTCCAAACTCTTCTGATACTTACCATGAATTGCTGCATAGTTACCTTACCAATTTAGTCAACGAATCAAGTCCAATTATTCTCTTGGGAGACTTCAATCTCCCTGATGTCAACTGGGCCACTTATAGTGGTTCCTTACCAAAATCTAACACATTTTGTGACTTACTGTTTCAGCTAAACCTCTTTCAACTGATTGATGAGCCAACCCATAATCAAGGAAATACTCTGGACTTAATAATCACTAACAATGAAGATATTGTGTACAACATATCTATTCATCCCCATTACCAACCGATATCATCTGATCACTTTATTGTCACCTTAAGTGTTAAGTCACATGCAGACCATATACCCTCACACACTCCACTAGTTATCTAAGTTGATTACTCTAAAGCCAATTATCCTGGCCTCATCAATTATCTATCTCATATTGACTATACTACCTGTGAACAGCTATCTGACATAGACTCTATCTGGCTCTTTATTAAGAACAATATCACTAGGGGAATGGACCTGTTTATTCCTAAAATTAGAACCAGCTCTTCTCAGTTTCCTAAATGGTACACTTCAAATATACGCCATCAGATTAAGTGTCTTCAGACTCTACGAAAGAAATACAAATCTCATCCTACTGATCACAATTTGAATTGTATAAAAACAGCAGAAGATAACCTCCAAAACAGCATCCAACAAGCCAAGGCCAACTTTGAAGCAAATCTAGTCCACAATTGTGCCTTCAGTAATGACTCAAAAATATATCAGCATGTAAGAAACATCACTAAATCTACTTCTATCCCAGCTACAGTCTTCTTTGATGATAGTTCTGCCACCCATAACATTGATAAAACTACTTTGTTCAACAGGTACTTTTACTCTGTGTTCTCTCAGAGTACCTACTCCTTACCTCTAATTGAGGACATGCCTTCTACAAATTCTACCATTGACTCCATCAATATCACTGAAGACGAAGTCCACACTGCTTTACTATCTCTTGACTCTTCAAAGGCGACTGGTATTGATGGAATTAGTCCTTCTGTCCTAAAAAACTGTGCTATTGTTTTAACCAAACCTTTACACCATTTATTTTCATATGCCATTTACCATTGTTGTCTTCCTTCCAAATGGCAGATACATTGCATCACCCTTATTTTCAAAGCTGGCAACAAAAATTGTGTTACTAATTATAGACCTATATCCCTACTCTGCATTGTGTCCAAGGTACTCGAACATAAAGTTACAAAATCTATTTCTAGTCATATCTCTACCTCACAATTTGGATTCATGAAAGGGCGCTCAACTTTGCAACAATTTCTTATCTTCCTCAAAGACATTTATGAGCACAAAACCCAAACAGACATAATCTATTTAGATTTTTCCAAAGCTTTCAACCGAGTTCCTCACAATGAACTACTCTTAAAATTGTGGCATTACTGGCAACCTGTGGTGGTGGTTCAAATCATATCTCTATAATAGATACCAATGTGTACGACTCAATGATTCCTACTCAACGCTACTTCCAGTTTTATCAGGTGTGCCCCAGGGGAGCATCCTTGGCCCACTTTTGTTCTTAGTTTTCATTAACGATTTGTATCTATCCATTCATCACTCCTATGCTTTATCTTTTGCAGATGACACTAAATGCTACAAACTCATTTTTGAACTACTTGATTCCATCAAACTCCAGGATGACCTCAACTCCTTATTTGACTGATCTCAAGACTCAAACTTATCTTTTAACACCAAGAAATTTATTCACCTCTCCTTTAATACAAAGTTCCCAACTTCTTACAACATTGATGATTCCTCGATAATATCTAGTAACACCCATCATGACCTTGGTATCATTCTATCTACCAACCTGTCCTGGAGAAACCACTATCACCACATTTCATCCAAAGCTTATCGAACCCTAGGATTGCTTAGACATACATTCAGCCATTCTATTAACACTACAACTAAAAGAACTCTGTACATAGCACTAGTAAGGTCTCAGCTCCTGTATTGTTCCCCATTGTGGCATTCCTACCTTATCCAAGATATCTCTGCTCTTGAAAGAATACAGCGCCGAGCTACCAAATACATCCTCAACGATTATGTTTCTGATTATAAAACTCGCCTTATCAAGCTCAACCTACTACCATTATAATGTATATTTATGACCAGTGTGACATTCTGTTTTTCATAAAATCAATTCAAAATCTATCTGATCATTTCAACATCCGGACCTTCGTCAAATTCTGTCATCATTCTACTAGGTCTTCTTCCAGTAACAAACTTGAACATGTTTTTACGTCATCTAATCAACAAAGAAACTTCTACTTCAACAGACTTCCTCGAACCTTCAACAGCTTACCAATAATTGACCTAACTCAACCCTTTATCACCATTAAATTTCAACTAACTAAAATCCTATGGCAGCATTTTACGAGAAACTTCAATCCAGACAACCAGCATAGTTTCCATTTTACATGTCCTTGTAGCATCTGCTCCAAACATCCCATGCCACCTAACTTTGATACATTTAGCAGCTAATTGTAATTATATAAGTAATGATGAGTACTTAATCTAAGTTATGGGATCTGGTACTTACCAGATTATCTTTAGTGCAATTGTATACAAACTCACTTTTATTGTTGTGCATGCAACCATGTACACCTGTAACATTGCACTATAAAGCTAATAATTGAATTGAATTGAATTTTAATCTACATTATACGCTTGTCACAACTACATCTATATAGTGTACATGTCATGCCTTTCTTTGGTTCGTTGTAAAAATCTGTAATATCTTCTAGCTATAGTTTTTTATTTCATACAAAACTACCTTTTGTTTAGCGTGTTGCAAAGCATGTGTGACATGCATAGTTGTAAGAGCAGATAACAAAAAATAGGTAAGGTGCATGAAGGGCTTAAGTAGCATGGCTGGTTGAGAGTGAGAAGCATATTCTTACTATGCAAAACATGCTCTATTAAAGGAGTCTGGGGGAATACTCCCAACAGGAAAGTTGAAGAGTAGTCTTCTGAAATTGATTTTGGTAACAAAGGTGACTGAATTTTACTAAAATCTGCATCTAAATGTTTGTTTGGACACATGACTGCTCTATTAGAGTAGCTGACTGCTCTATTAGAGTATATCTTGATAATTGGAAGTGGAGAGGGTGGAAGGACTTTAGCCCCTTCTCTTTATGCTACACCCAGTGCATTTCAAAAAAATGCATTTCAGTGCTAAAAGCTCTTCGGAATAGTCGATAAGTCATTTTGTGGAGTCCCACAGTAGCGTACTGATCGCTAAATGGTAAAATTTTATGACTCTTTGGAAATTCAATTAGATTTTGTACCACACCTATTCATTTTCATGGCTAATTATACCTGAAAGGTAGCTTTGAACTGATAAAACCGTGCCGGAAATCCTGCTTTGCCCGATTATAGAGGTCACAACACACCGTTGTAGCTCCGCTTACGAGTAGAGGAATGAAACAAACATGGCTGCTTAGAAAGTACATGTATTCCCCTAACAGTCAGTGGTGGTTGTGAGGAATTTCATCTTTTAGTGGAGGATTGCTGGGCGGTGTCCGATGAAAGAGGTAAACTTCCGATATTAGAGGTTTTCGGACAGTCACTTTAATCGGCCGTAGCAAAGCAACCACAAAAGCTTTCCAGCCCAAATTTTGGTATAGTGCTAGGCTACGTGTGAAGTTTATCCATGGAAAAATTCAGAAGATTTGGCGTGGTAGTTTCTGAGCAAAAGTGTCCGATTATAGATGGCGTCCGACAATAGATCGCTTACTCTATGTGATCAATTCAGTAACTCAATGTAATGCCATGCAAGTTGACTCATTAGAACTTTTGAAAAGTAATTTAAAGACAATTAACAATGTAAACGATTTAGACCAAGCAGTGTAATAAGAGCAGTGGCTATAATCTGTACTGGAATGCTTTATTAGAGTCAGGGGCAGAGGAAGTAGTTGATATGAAGGGGGCTGACCAGTGGTGGATCCAGACTAAAAAATGGAACTGAAGCACTACATTGTCTCTGGTTTGATAAGGTGAGACCAAAAAAAAAGAAAAGGTCGCAACCAGCTGACAATATCTAGCTGCCCACCTCACCAGCTACGAATTTATGCTGATAAACTACATAAAAATCCTTACATAGCTCACTACAAACTGCTCTGATACTGTGATTGCTTTATTAGAGTGACTGCTCTATTAGAGTATCTCGATCTTGATCACGATTTTCAGCCCCACTCCAAGAAGGATAATTTCGCGTGATATCATTCTGAGGGGGGGCTTCAGCCTCCTACCCCCCCCCCCTTTCCGCCGCCTATGATTAGAGTACATTACGATGACTGCTCTATTAGAGTATCTCAATCTTTTTGATGCAAATTCAACAGGGCCGTACGGAGGGGGGTTTCAGGAAACCCCTTTGGATTTTATACAGTGTTTGAAGCATTAAGAAATCGATACTTCACAGGGGCGAATCCAGGAGCCAGCAAGGGGAGGGGCACAAACAAGTTAAGTTGTAGGTGGTTGGGGAGATCCAGATTCTCTTGCTAGTTGCTACATTTTGAAGCAGCAAATAATCACCTCTTAGTAGTGTCTCACTGATGATTTTTTGTCACTTTGGCCTTTGAAGATGGTTGTGGAGTCTTAAAAGCTGGTAAAAGGCTCCAAACGTCTTAAACAACAGCAACAGGATAATTAATTTTAGAGGCATTTAGTAAGCACGAAGGTGCAGGGTAACAATTTGACAGCTAGTTTGTTATTGGTTTCAGGTGGAATTGTAATGAGTGCTAGTAAAACGTGCATACTTTCATGAGCTATATAGCTAAACTTATCTTGAAAAGTTTAGTATTTTAATCACAAGTATCGCTGGCTCTTCCACGAGGGGGGCGGGGGAATTTGCCCCAAATGCCACATCTGACGGGTATAGTGGTACCTGTGGGGAAAGGTATCCTGGTTACAGCATCAAATGACAATGCTAACGCTAGCTGGAACGAGGAGGTTCGCCGTTCCACGTGTTCACTACAACTCTTAATAACGCACTACACACATGTGAGCATAATAATACAGAAACCCACAATAACTACAATAACTGTTACTTAATAGTTAGTGTTCAGATCTTCGGGACATCCTCGGGGGGGGGGGGGGGGGGGGCACGTAGGGTTGCAATCCACTGCTTCACCAGCTGTTGTCCCTTCTTGGCTGCCTCACGTGTTGGTTGACAAACAGGGGTATCAATTGTAGACTGTCCTGGTTGATCATCAGCTGGTGTATTTGTAGATGTCTCTACCGTTATTTCAAGTGGATACAGACGAGCAATTGGACGGTTATTTCTGCCAGTAGTAGTGCGTATATTGGCAGACCGGATCATCCCATCAGCACCCTTGTTGACTGATTCGATTACTGCCATTCTCCAGTTGATCCTTGCTGCATCATCATGGACAAGCACTATATCTCCTGCTTTGACCTCTTGGTGATTATTGCCAGTTACTCTGTGTGTCTCCCTTAACACTGTGAGATATTCACTTTTCCATCGGTTTTCAAAGTGTTGGATTATAATAGCCTGTCTCTTAGCTCTGTGTCTGACCTCAGGACCATTCATATAATTGGGATCACAAATCTCATCTTCCTGTACAGTGGTATGGGGCAGTTTGACAATTCTCCGGCCATGAAGTAAATGTGAGGGAGTTATTGGACTCAAATCACTGATGTCAGGTGACACATATGTAAGTGGGCGGTCATTTAGGATCGCTTCCACCTCAACAGTAATGGTTTGCAGACTCTCTAGAGTGGCATGTGTCCTGCCCAATGTCTTCTTTAGAGTAGATTTAGTTAAGCCTATGAGACGCTCCCAAAAGCCCCCAAACCATGGGGGCTTTTGGGAGCGTACTTCCAAAAGCCCCCATGGGTATGAACTTCCACTCCAGTTCTTGGGTATGAACTTCCACTCCACTCCCTTATGTGCAAGAGCATCAGACAATTCAGTAGATGTGAGCAATGCTTTCAGTTCCTCTGCTGCTGCCAAAAAGGTAGAGCCATTGTCTGATAGTAGTAACCTAGGGAGGGATCTTCTTCCAGCAAATCTACGAAATGCTTGTAGAAAGCATTCTACTGACAGGTCGTTGACAATTTCCAAGTGGACTGCTCGGCATACAGCACAGGTAAACAAACAGAGGTAAACCTTACGTTCTCCTTCAGTGGTACGGACGTACAATGCGCCAGTAAAATCCACTCCAGTAATGTTGAAGGGATTTGTGTAAGTGACTCTGGACTTCACAAGTGGAGGGGGATCAGGAATGGCGTAAGGCTTTCCACTAGATTTCTTGCATACCACACACTTACGGATAATGGACTTAATCCGTTGGCGAGCAGAAGGTATCCAATAGGTTTGCCGTAAGGTGGTCAATGTTGCATTAACTCCGCTGTGAAGATGTTTGATGTGAGCATTCTGGATGACGAGTGTTGTAAAATGATGGTGTGTTGGCAGTAAGTAGGGAAATTTAGCAAGTTCTGAAAGGGGTGCATTGTGAATGCGCCCTCCGCAACGTAGAAGGTTGTTGTTGTCAAGAAATAATCTCAGTTGCCTTACTAGTGGTAAACGGTTGCGGCCTGATGGTATGTTGGTTATTTCCTTGGCAAAGACAGTGTTTTGGGTATCATGTATCCATTTAAGGTTAGCTTGTGTTAACTCAGATGCTGTTAGAGGTCCTGTCTTTTGTGATGAGCTAGAATGTTTGGCATTGTTAATGAATCGACACACAAAGGCAGTAACAGCTAGTAATTTGTTTAACTCACTGAAATGTGTTACATCTATGAGATGATGGAGTCCAGCCTTAGGTGCTTCAGTGGTGTCAACTGGTAGAACATCAACCTCTTCATCTGTGTCTGTTTGTATGAGTAGTGTTTCTGCATTTGGCCATATTGGCCATCTGGATGGGGAAGTTAACCATGTTGGACCATGTTTCCATTGAATAGACAAGTTCAATTGATCAAAGGTTATTCCTCGGGTGAGCAGGTCAGCCGGAGTGTCAGCAGATGGGCAGTATTTCCATTCCGTTGAAACTGATCGTATTTCCTTGATACGATTGCTGACAAAGGGCTTCAATGGTTTCTTGCTGGTAATCCAGGAGAGAACAATCTGGCTGTCTGACCAGAAACAAACATTAGTGCCAATGTTGATAGATGTTGAGATAAAACTGTACAGTCTTGTGCCAAGTACAGCAGCCATCAACTCGAGTCTAGGTAGTGTGTGCTGCTTGAGGGGTGCAGCTCTTGCTTTTGACATTAGTATTGCCGATTATGTTCCTTGTTGAAGGTATGCTACAGCTCCATATGCATGTGGACTGGCATCTGCAAAGATGTGCAGTATAACTTCAGCCGATGGTGTTATCGTAATGCACTGGCGTGGAAATTGCATTACTGTGGCTCGGGTAATGTCTGTGGCAATTTTGAACCAGGTCTTACTCAGATCGTCACTCAGTAACATGTCCCATTTCAATTCTTGCTGCCATAGTTGTTGTAGGAACAATTTGGCGGCAATAGTAACAGGTGTTATTAGTCCTAGTGGATCAAAGATGCTGGAGGTCCACTTCAAGATTTCTCTCTTCGTTGCCATCAAGGTGAACATTGTGGTATCTGGATCAGGTAAAGCACATATTGTGTCTGAGTGAGTGTCCCACCACAAGCCAAGTACTTAAACTGGATTCGTGCTGTCAGCTACATTGCGTGCAAGTGCCACACTGTTCAATTGTGTACTGTTGGATGCCCAGGACCGCAAATTAAAGCTAGCACTGCCTAGAATGGATCTGGATTGCTTGAAGTATTCAACAGCAGCTTCTTCATTGCAGGAGCCTGACACTACATTGTCAACATAGATATTACAAAGGAGATCTCTGGATGTTGAAGAGTTGTTCTGGTTCAGATGGTGGTGTATGGTAGCATTGAGCATAAAGGGAGAGCATGTTGCTCCAAATAATACAACCTTAAATCGGAATGTCACAAAGGGGCTGGTCGGATCACTTGGGTTGGAAAGCCAAAGGAAACGAGTAAAATCTCTGTCTGCTTCATCTAGATGTACGTGCAAGAATGCCTTTTCTATATCTGCAGAAAACGTGAAGTTGTGTAGACGAAAACGTAATAGGATTGAGCAAAGATCATTCAGGAATGGAGGTCCAGAGTTGAGACAATCATTCAGACTAGGTGTATTTGGTGATGGTTTACAGCTGCAGTCATACACAATTCGGATTGGTGTAGTTGATGATTCCTTTCTCACAGGGTGGTGAGGAATATAGTGCACAGAGTTGGATGTAGACCTTTCATCAACTCTCTCAATAAACCCCTTCCTTTCCTGTTCTTCAATGATGTTACCATAAATTCTGAGCAGGTGAGGAGTTTTGGCCAGTCGATAGATCATAGATCTGGTGCGCTTGGCACAGATGATGTAATTAGATGGTAGAGCAGGGTGGTTAGTCTTCCACGGAAACTTGAGACAGTACGTACTATCAGACTGTAGTGTGATGTTGTTGTTCAAGAATTCTTGTAGAAAATCTGTATCAGTGATCTGTTTCATTGGTGTGGTGCCGATAGATTCCATCTTCCAGAAGTTGTCACAGTCTGTATCTTCAGTGATACAAGAAAATGTCAGAACCTGTGTGCAGGTGATGTAGGCTGATTGGGGAAGGGGCAGTGGACCAGATAGGAGATAACCCAATCTTGATTGAACAGCAGTTGGTCCATTGCCACGGATTATTCTATCTTGTATGAATTGCCAATAATAGTCCGCTCCAATCAAAATGGAAATGTGGAAATTCTCATCACTGGTCACGGGATGTGCTAGTGGCAATTCCTGTAGATACGGAAGCTTGTCTAGATGAGTACGGACACTGTTTCGAATTAGAGCAGCAAGTTTTGGTACAATTAATGCTGATATAGGTATGTGGCCATTGTGAAGTGTTTCAATTAGCACAGATGCTATGGCTAGTCTTCTGGAAGTTGATACTTGTTCACCAAAGGATGATACAGAGATGTTCTCATGTTTGCTGGGTTGGAGTTGTAGTTGGTTGGCAAGCTCTTGAGTGATAAAGGAGCGTTGGGCACCCTCATCGAATAGGATGTGGCCTTCCACAGTGGTTTCTCCAGCTGACACATTGGCAATAGCTGTCTTTAACAGGCAGACACTGGTGGAAAGTGCAGAAAGTGATGTAGTGTCTGCTGCTTCATTGTGAGTTCTAGCAGTAACTGTATGGCTTGCAGTGGTGGTATTCTGAGGAACTGTTTGAGTTACAGTGGTGGTGGCCTGAGGAACTGTATGAGCTGCAGTAGTAACTGTCTGAGGAACTGTATGAACTGGTGTGACAGGTGGCATCTGTGAAGGTGGTTCAATGTTAGTGGTGAAGGCATGGAATAGACTCGTATGGTGTTTCTTATGACAGTCTCTGCAGGTAAACTTTGAAGTGCATTGGGACACCCTGTGACGTGCCAGACAATTGAAACAAAGACCTGCATTCTTGATAATGGTGAGACATTCCTTGGGGGATGAGATTGTTGTGCACTGATTAGGTCTATGCATCCCTTTACAAAAAACACAGGTGGGCTCCTTCTTGGGTCTTTCACGTGTCATCCCTTTGTTGGTGGTCATATGGAAGGAACTGGTAGTCGATATAGGATGTGTCTTTCGGCCAGAGTGTTGGCCAGCTTCAAATACGTGTATTTCCTTCAAGATACTACTCATTAGTTCGTTAATGTTCCACTCGGTGTTGTAGTGGTCTTGAGCCATACGTGCTTTAGTATCAGCTGGTAGTTTGTTTAAAATCACGGTAGTTAGCAACGTACCGTAGGAATCAGAGGATGTTCCCAATGCTGAAAGTGATCTTGTGTGACTTTGAATAGTGTCGTAGAACGATTGTAGACTGCTCAAATTATTGGATGGGGCTGGTACATTTAACAGTGCTTCCATATGAGCATCAACTAGCTTGAATTGCTGACCAAACCTTTCTTTCAGTACGGCAACTGATTCTACATAGTTCCTGTCAGTTAGGGGAAACCCACTAATTACTCGAGCTGCGTCTCCTTCCAGCTGGGCACGAAGGTAAGCAAACTTCTGGATGTTTGAAAGATTGGGATTTGAGTCCACTCCAGCAGTAAAAGAGTCCCAGAATGTCTGCCACTGCAACGCACTTCCATTGAAGGTTGGTAGCGTTAATTTTGGAAGCCTACTAAAGTTGTGTGTATCTCTTGACTGAGAGGTGTCAATAGCTTGATTAGCAGTGTCCTTCTTCAATTGTGCTGGCTCAGCAGCCAATGTGTGTACTGGCTTCTTGACTACTTCAGTCTCTTGCATTGAATCAGTCTCTTGCATTGTATCAGTCTCTGTAGTAGCTGAGGGTGGGTGGGATGTCAGGGTCTGGTGATCACGTTCTTGAATAACTGAGACTGGGGGCTGACTAGCCTTCCTGACAAATTCTTCCACAAACGCGATTTTCTCTTCCAGCTCTGACAGGTGGATCAGTAAGTTCAGTTTCTAACTCCCCTTCGTCTTGGATAGTTGCCGAAATGTCATCGTTCAGTTTACTAATAATGGCCTCCTTTGTCTTAAGCTGTGCAACTGTAGTAGCGAACACCAACCTTCGTGAGTCCGAGATAACTTCTGAGTTTACGGCACTTAGTTCGCATGATATCGCTTCTTCCACCTTCGCCAGTAACTTTGTTATGCTAGCCTTGCAACCCCATCTCTTGACGCGGAGGCGTTGTGTATCCTCCATCCGGTTTGTCACAGCACCAATGACGGGTATAGTGGTACCTGTGGGGAAAGGTATCCTGGTTACAGCATCAATGACGGGTATAGTGGTACCTGTGGGGAAAGGTATCCTGGTTACAGCATCAAATGACAATGCTAACGCTAGCTGGAACGAGGAGGTTCTCCGTTACACGTGTTCACTACAACTCTTAATAACGCACTACACACACGTGAGCATAATAATAATACAGAAACCCACAATAACTACAATAACTGTTACTTAATGGTTAGTGTTCAGATCTTCGGGACACCATCCTGGATCCGCCATTGCTTCAGGTTTCCAGAGTCTGGAAGCTGTCATGGAACAGGACACATTTTAAACTTTTATCTTAGTTAAATAATAGTTTCTAACATGATAACAATGCTTATAGCATTGTTCTGAATGGTGAAAAGATCGAGATACTCTAATAGAGTAGTCAGGCAATATAAACTATAAACTACTCTAATATAACAGTCACTTAGCTATAGTGGAAACCCCTTTTCAAACTTCCTGCGTACAACCCTGAATTCAAGTAGCTGAAAAGTGATCCGTAGCCAATGCTAGACTTTGTCACCGTGGGCTCAGACCCTGCTTAGTACTACAGTCATATTGATTCTATTATGTGTGGTACAGTAATGCTATCTTAGTAGTAGTAAACGTTTGAGTATAAAATTAGGGATGTCACTGAAAGCTCAGGTTGCTCAGCCTAAATTGTTGAGCATTTTTTTACCGAGGCAGCTGCCTCGGTTGCCTCAATGGTAGCTATGCCACTGCAGATCAATAAAAGTATAGTGTGCATGGCAATGACCTCCATTGCAGTCCATGGATGGCCTGACCTCTAAAAACATCTCCAGAGTAAGTCAGCTTTTTGTAAAATTATAGTCTAATAATTGAAACATAGTATACTATTGCATTAACTAAGCTGAAACATTAATTATGACATGTAGAAAAATGCTCAGGGTCTTCTGTAACAGTTTCTTCCATCCAACCAGACACCCTGCAAATGCCAAATTTGAAAGTGTTTGTGAATCAATTTAGTCAGCCCTTCTCAATTTGGTCAATGTATAAACTTTGCCTCGGTAAAAAATTATTCCTGGCTACGCCACTGGTATTACAACTGTATCATTCAGAGTTAGCTACAAACTGAAAGTAAAAAAGTATTAGCCTAGCTGAAATTTTAATCATTAGAACAATTTCTTGGTGATTTACCTTACAGTTTGGCTATTCTGTCTGCAGCTTGGCTAATTTGGCATGGATCCTATCATTTACTATTACTTTACGTGATTGTGCTCTATCCAAGGTAGAAAGTCAAGCTGATGTTAGAAACAGGACTTAGACAATTTACTTCTATCTAAAACCATTAATTTTAGTTAATTAGATTATATTAATTTAAGTCTAATTTTATTTATTCAAAATAATGCAATGGATGCTTTAAAGACTGGATTTGTATCTTCCACAAGCAATTGCCAATTGTATGAATAACTTTGTTCCTGAACTTTTTCTTCCTCCAATGCTCTATGTTATGGCGCACAGCTGACAAAATTTCAATCAATAACTTATTTCAAATCTAAATTAAGTTATGAATCATTAAAGTGTTAAAATTTGGTGTGTGGAAGACCTTTCTTGCAAACTTGGTCACAAAATGACTGGTATGTTGAACATTTTTATGTTATTGAAAGTTCTCTCTTGCATGCCAAATTGTAAGGTTACCAAAACTCTCATGCAAGAGGAGCAGCATGCAAGTGTAGGAGAATAACATACCTTTAAAAATTTGATTTGATGACCATTTCAGTGAAAATAACAAAAGGTACAGACTTCTAGAAGTGATTAAGCAGAAGTGAGTGAGAGCATACATATCTTCAGTACAAAGGGCATGTCATGATCTGTTTACTGTATATAAAAAATGTTGATTAAGAGGTAGCACACAGTCATACATACATCACAGCGAAACTGGTAGTCTATGACCCCAGTATGACGACCTTGTCCTTGTACGTATAACATACCGTCGTGGATTGGTTACGAGTGGATACAGCGTTCGTATCAGATTTCGTATCATCAGTCGTCTTGCTTCGTCGTGGGACCATTTCTTGGAGACGGGATTCTGTCTGGCACCGTAACAGTAGCTCTCTATCTACACCCAGTACCTCCGTCGCGGTAGTATCAAAGCATCCTTTGCCGTATCAGCAGTCCTCTATTAACACCCAGCAACACCGTCGCGGTAGTATCAAAGCATGCTGAACTTCGTCCCAGTAAAACTAGATCCCGTAAAACTAGCCATTTTCCGTATAGGTATATTAAATTTTCCGTATACTAGATATTACATTTTCCGTGCATTAAAAAGAAATAAAATGTTAGTCTGAATCTTCAAATATGGCATCCACCGGATCAGCCAAATCAACTTGGTGTACCTAGAAATATGCACCAAATAACCACTTATTTCAACAGCAAAAAATTACTTACAAGATTTGGAGGTGTAGCATACTGACCCTAAGGAAAAATAAATAATTTAGCATATACATATAATTTTGTACAATGTCTCAAATAGCGGGCTGGATGTTTCTTTCAAGCTACTGCTAAATTCACCCAAACCGCTAGCATAAGTGGAAAATGGTTACAAAGGTACTACAATAAGGATTAACAACACGGTTGTGGCTACACTTGTACAAGGCACGTCCCATAGGCCAACTTATGATGCATATTTGTGGGCTATCAACTGCCTTCATAGTTGTAAGGTTTCCAATACCATGCAGGACGCCCAGCCACTACACCTTACTAGGTGTTCAATTTCAAAAGGAAGAAAGGAGCCAAGTCCTAGCGGCTTGCTTCAATTCCTTCATGAGTTATGATGGATTACACAATGTTACCTTCAGTGGCTTATTTTTCACATACTGTAGACATGTACAAATTCATTATTTCACTCTAATGCTGTTTTCTAAAACTAAGGCTAAAACTTTAGACATCCCAGGCCATCGGTTTTTCTCTATATATAACCAAGAAGTTATTATAAAAAGTTTCAGAAAATTGCAAAACTAGCTGTGCTTTTGGTCACATATCAATAATGTATGGTGTAGCCAAGCTTTTACCACACAAACTCAATCTTAACATTTCAAGCAAAACGCCCTAGATTTGCTGTTGTATTGCCAAAGTATCAATCAACAAACTTTCTTCTCAAACGTTAACATGATGGTAGTGTATAAAGCAATCCCATTGAAATAACCCAATATTCAGTATGCAATGCTTATTATTTACAGTAATGACAAATTATACACAAACAACTCACCTGCTGTGATGACAATGATTCTTCATAGTGCTACAAAATCAATAATATGTAAATGTAAGCCTAATCGACACTTTGACACTTACGTTAATGCAATGATCATTGTTAACTGGTCGTTGACTGAACTGTAATACAACCAGTTAAGGTACATCACACGGAAGATTTTGTAGGTTAATTTACCTGAAGATAGTACTGGTCTTGTGGAGGCTGTATGTTGCGAGCATAGTACGGTGAAGGTGAATAGCCCTTTGCAATGTGCAGCTAAACTAAACATATGAACTTTTATACTGTACACACATACATCTGAATAATCATCTTGCGGCAGAGGATAGTGTGTGAGGCTCTGAAAATAGATAATAGCCATCAGAAGAGGTATTTGCTATGTCATACGTAGTACGTACCTCAGAATCATAAGCTGCGTGCATCTGATCATGACCTGTACCACCACTAGCAACAGCTGGATCTTCAACCTGTAGTGGTCAAAATAAAATCACAAATGATACAGCTTAGCTGTGTACACACCTGTTCCACTTCAGTATAGGAGGATTGCAACTGGTGACCATTTTGTGGTGCATCATGATAAGCAGTTGTTACCTAAAATGTATCATCTGTTACACTATACTAATTATAAGTTAACACACAGTAGGACTTATTGACCGTGCTCTCACTGCCCAAGCTGGAGCTCCCCTCGGGGCCTCACACACTAGTGGAGTAGACACTACTCTGGGCTTCTTCAATACACTTTTCACTGTCCACCTTTGATCCAGCTCTTGAATGAAGTCTTCTAGTTCTATCAGGGAGACCATAAAATCAGCCTTGTTGTAAGAAATACCATTCATGTAATGTAACTAACCAGTAGATTGCCACGATGGTGAATGTGTTCTGTAAGAGCCTTCACCGTCATCACTCTCTTCAGTCATATAGGCTGGTATGATTTCTCTCCATCTTTTCTTTTCTTCTTTCGTCGGGCATAGCTTCTTGCGACGATCATACAACTGTTTCCACAATATTGAAATTTATTGATGCACCCAAAGAAAACTAACCGCTTTCTGCCTGCTCCTCACTTTGGTGTTCCTGTCATTGGCTTCTTTAATAGCCACCCTGTCAGGCCTCATATCAGTAACTAGCTTTCGTCTAAGGGATTCGTAGTAACGATGAACTGCCTCTAATATTAATAACCAACATCTATATATGTAAATAAAATATGTAATGTGTACTACGTTACATGACTCAAACAATATATACCAGTATGCCTTGCAAATCCCAGATTTTAAACAAAAAAACTATATGCACATGTTCCATCAATTTCTAAAGTATATACAGCAAGAGTTGCTAAAAGCTGACCAATTTAGTAATATGTAAATAAAGGGTCTAAGTACCTCATTAGCGACGAAACTTTAAAGCATACTATGCGTACTGTAGTCTCAATTAGGTGTAGTCTCATGAAGGTACAAATATCACCTGGTGACATTGCTCTTACTTCAATGCAGCCAAAATGTTGGCTGGTCAATCATAATTATAACCCCAATCATTCAGAAAATCACGATGCAGAATTTACTTAAAACAACCTTGAATTATAGAGGAAGATGATTTATTTTAAAACTTCAGTGCTGGTCACTGTAAATTTCTTTTGAAATATTTGAGCCAAAATTCTGCAGTTCTCAAGTGCAATGAAAAGACGACTTGAGTCACTTGACAATGAACAATTAGGTGAGAAAAGGCAAAATATGGAATAATGGAACGGCAGAATTACAGAATAAGCAAAACTTTGAATATCCCTACAAGGCGAAGATGAGACAACACTAAAACTATGCTCAGCAATTCTCAGGACGATCTTGAAATAGAATCACTCTAAAATAGAAAAGTACCAATACTGACATTACGTAGTATCACTGCCTATATTACTGGTATCGGTACCAGATCCATATTGGCAATACATACTAAGGAGTGAAGACTTACCACATTTCCTACATTTTCAACCATCATTAAATAAGTTTCTAGTAGCAAATAACTTACAGTAGTTATGCAAACAAACTAATACCTTGTTACCGGGGCTCTTTTTAAACTATTGGCGCGCGCGCGCGCGCGCGCCCACACACACACACACACACACACACACACTCCATGTGTATTCTAATAAATGCTCCACGTCACGTGGTGCTTAAAGTGCAGTTAGGTACAAAAACTTCAGTTCTTTCTGCTGTACTAGCTAATATCAGCTATCGCTCTAAGTTAATAGCCCTAATTTATTGCAGACACCTTTCTATTAACAGGTGAAAGCTAAAGCAGGATTTAACCTTCATATTTTTTTTAATTTGCTTAGAGATGGATGACTAACAGTTGAGGAAGATGATTAAGTAGAATAATTATTGAAAACACTCACAAACACAAGACAACAATAGAACAATGCTCAGCGATTTGAAGGGCAGTCTTTAACGAATCGAATAATGCTAGTAGCAAATTATCGAATAGTTATTTCAGCACTATTTCAAATGCACTTCACCATAATTTGCCACTAAAATTTAAGTTCTCTTTGCTGTACTAGCTAATACCAGCTATCACTCAACATTACCTGCCCCAATTTATTAGTGTACACCGTCTTCTACGAATATAATCTCTCAAACCCTAAAGCCACCGGGCTGCTCTTCATTTTCGTTTGCGTAAGTACGGGTCACGCCCACTTTTAGAATGGCGAGATACGCATCTACTGGGAGCCTATGAGGCCTACTACGGCGTTTTTCAGTTGTAGAACACCTGAACAGCCCACTAGGAAAGCCAGTCTCGAAGCCTGTGGAGAGTCGCTGCGCCGGTTTTAAACCTCGGAAAAGAAACCACCTTCAAGCCAAAGCTCACCAGTGCGGTGGTTCACTAAAGGCTTTGTTTAGCCTTAACTTGTTGTGGATAAGCTGTTTTTACCACTGAGCTAATGGTTTGCTCACGTGGGTGCGTACAGACAAACATACATAGGTACACACACACGTTTTTCGGGAAACAAGTTCAGTAAACCAGGTGCGCGCTCACAACCGGCCTTCGGCTGGCTGTGGGCGTGCGCCTGGTTTAATTACATCAATATTTGTTGTCATTTGCTATTTCGTACCTTTCTTCTAAATCAAAATCAGCATCGAATTCTTCATATAGCTTCTTAACATCTCCCTACAAATATGATCAGTTAGCCATGATAACGGTTGCAGAAGTATCAATCCAACACAAGGTAAATAAACAAATGAAAGTTTATTAATCCACCTGCACATGGCGATGCAATCAAGTAAGATGCAGCAACTAATACTTAAGCACTTACATAAAAGCTTCTCTAATATTAACTGTTAATGAATACTGTAGTACTTACACTCAAATTGGTATCGAGACGTTCATCATTAGAGCTAGCAAGTGCTTCGTCTGGTGTGGTATCTTCCTGACCGGCAGACTGTAAGTTTGCTATCTCTTCTCTCATTGACCCAACTTCTTCTTTTAAGGCTTCTACGGTCATCCTCAATGCCTGATTGTCCATGGCAAACTTTGATAGTGCTTCCTGCTGACTTTGCATCATAGCAGCCATCTGGTCAAGTTTCCCCTCAATTGCTGAGGTCACAGGTTCACTATGCTGCTCTTGTCTAGATCTCGCATAGAATCCAACCAAATGACTGTTCCTATTATCCACACCTAGTGGTACCCAAGTAACACACAGAATAAATTTGGCCTGTTGCCTTCTCACCTCGAGTCCTTGAAGTAATTTGTTGCTCTAATCTTCGAGGTGTGCCACGGTTGGCATCCATATCTATTGGAGAAGTAGTGATATGCAGAAATTAAGTCTGCGACTTCTCACCTCGGCCTTGTGGAGTCTGTGATTGAAAGCTGTGATCTGGTCCCTGAGGTGTGCCACGGTTGGCATCCATACCTAGATATAAGTAGTGATAATATTGTGTAGAAATTATGTGTGCAGACTTCTTACCTCGGCCTTGTGGAGTCTGTGATTGAATGGTCTGACCTGGATCCTGAAGTGTGCCACGGTTGGCATCCATACCTGTATATAAAGTAGTGATATGTAGAAATTACATGTGCTGACTTCTTACCTCGGCCTTGTGGAGTCTGTGATTGAAAGCTGTGATCTGGTCCCTGAGGTGTGCCACGGTTGGCATCCATACCTAGATATAAGTAATGATAATATTGTGTAGAAATTATGTGTGCTGACTTCTTACCTCGGCCTTGTGGAGTCTGTGATTGAATGGTCCGACCTGGATCCTGAGGTGTGCCACGGTTGGCATCCATACCTGTACATGAAGTAGTGATATGTAGAAATTATGTGTGCTGACTTCTTACCTCGGCCTTGTGGAGTCTGTGATTGAACGGTCCGACCTGAACCCTGAGGTGTGCCACGGTTGGCATCCATACCTGTATATGAAGTAGTGATATGTAGAAATTATGTGTGCTGACTTCTTACCTCGGCCTTGTGGAGTTCGTGATTGAATGGTCTGACCTGAACCCTGAGGTGTGCCACGGTTGGCATCCATACCTGTATATGAAGTAGTGATATGTAGAAATTATGTGTGCTGACTTCTTACCTCGAGTATTGTAATGGGTCATTGTGTTAATTAATCAAAATGCTCGAAGAATTGACCACTGGGATTTCTGATTCCACTCTCTAGGACTAGCCAATTTCCGAGCTGGTTGGACTGTACAGCTGGCTGTTTTAGCGGTTCAAACAACTCAAGTTGTATAAATTTTCTTTGATGGCGCTTATTTCGTGTCATCCCTCTCCAATTTTCTTTCTACAACGAATTTCACGCTCACACATAACTCACGCTCACACATAACTCATGTTAGATATCTCAACAAAGTCCTCTTCGTTTCCATTTTCGGGGAATTCCAGAAGTTCCCTACTTGCGTCCTCCTCGAGATCCGAGTCTTCTGTATGCATTAACTTGTGCCGATAATACGTAGACTTGGACACTTCTTTGTGGCAGTGATCACAAAACTGTCGCTTTCTATTTCGCTTGACTCCTAGCTAGGCTTTGTGAAGACAAAGTCGCCTCGGCCATTTTATTATCATGTCAAACCGTAATAGTTACGGATTCTTATACGATTGGCGTATCCAATGTATCACGAAATTTATTTCGTATCCGTACGTCTAGCTCGTCTCGAGAAATGCAGGCCTGCCAACTCTCACGGGTTTACCGTGAGTCTCACGGTTTCACTACCCTGCTCAAGGGCAGCAGATCGAATCTCACGGTTTTTGAGAAAAGTCGAGACCTTGCATAGCATCTACCAGTTTTTTTTTACTACACACTGCAATACTACAATAAAGGTACAGAAATCTCAAGATTTTTTTACTTTCCAGGTTGGCAGGCCTGGAAATGGCAGGTTTCAAGTACGGAAATCGTGTCAACTCGTAACTATTAGTGAGTTTCGCTGTGTTGCAGACAGCAGCAGACATGAACTCGTGTGCAGCCATTGATAAATGGGCGAGTATGCCTACAGACAGCAAATAATCCTGAAAGTGGGTGCGGCTATGAAAGAAATTGGAGCAGTAGCACGTACTTACGCTATTCGCCAATTTTTCAGTGAGAGTATTTCGCCAAATTAAAATTTCGCCAACTGCAATTTATAGCAAATCGCCAAGTATTAGCTTCGCCAATATTTGTTGTCATACGGTATGTAGTTCACAGCACATAGTATCCATAGCAGGTGAAACTACAGTACGTACATTTAGTATTCCAGTGTCATGTACTGTAATTACTCACAATAGAAATGGGGTGATCCTTATTTTGCAGTGATTGTTTGTCCATTCTACAGTATGCCGCATAATTCTGTAGTTCTCTACCTTGTGCTTCATCCATGCATGCACGCATATGCTCATTTCTGTGTCTAATAATAAAATTCAATCTTCCTTGCTCAAGAGTTTATAATACGTATGTAAACTAGCAATCATGATGTATATTACTTTGTGCTAATTCTTGCTATGAATCATTAAAATGTAACCCATAAGCATTATATTTATTGATGTACACACCATACGTACGTCATTCATTATTTATCTTGCAGGTGATAGAGATAACAAGCCCTCAACAGGAGCAGTAGTTGCTATCACTTTAGTGGTAACAATTATCATCACATTTGTTGTTACCACATTGACCAGTGTCATTATTACCAGAATGTATGATAAACGTCATTGTAAGCACAAGGAGAGTGTCAATGAAAACAATGATGGTACTGATTATCCTAATAATGAATTTGTCCAAATGAAGCAGTATGATCAGAAAGACATAGATAATGAAGGTTATATTATCCCTCAGAGTAATTGTTCCGAGGACTGTGGCCAACTTTATGATATTGTTAATTAAACAAGTTACATTTCACATGTACTGTACTATACATTGGTTAGACATTTAGTGTATGTCACATGGTACATTAGTTTAGAAATAGTTGGCTTTTATGCTCCATCCATAAATGCATTGTAACAATAAATGCATTGTAACAATAGTGCCAAATGCATAATACTTGTAAGCATATGCAAATTTCATACATGAGTAGTTTATAATAATGGCTGTTACAATAATTAAGTATAACGCAGTGTTGAATATATGATATGATCTGCAAGCAAGAATATAGCTACACCTTAGTGGCAGATCCAAGCAAGGGGGGGGCATAGGGGACTCCCACAAACAAACTTAAAAAAAATTGAGATACTCTAATAGAGCAGTCAGTAAAATACTCTAATAAAACAGTTAACGAATGTAATGTTTAAGAATTCTCCACATGTACAGTTGCTGAGTACATGACAACTGGAATCTGCAGCACCATTCAGCCACTAATAGGCAGCTAGGAATTTTGCAGATTGGTCCTTTGTAGCCATTCTTTATTTATGACAATTGGTTAATGACTGTCACTGATCCCTACAACTCTTGATCAATGCAGACCACTTAGAAAGAAGCATACTTATATTGTTTATTATAATACATATTTGTGTATAAAACTGCTCTACATACCCCCTACCCCTTTCCAAACCCTGGATCCGACCTTGCACCTGACCCAAACAATTCATATTCATGCTGCAAGATATTTACAATATGTATTATGCAGCAAATTTCAATGTCATCAAGAGCTGGATGGAGAGTAACTAATTATGATGCAACAAGCAAACTGTAGTAAAATGACACACCACAATGTGTTCTAGTGTAAAGACTTGACCATGTTGACTATAATCATGACAACTACCACTATAGTTGCCCTTCCCAAATGCACAGGCTGGCATTAAAATTTTGTGTGATCTTTTAGTTGTGTTATGGCATTAAGTATGTAGTGAAGTTGGTTCATAGGTGTAGCTTAATTTCTTATCTAATTATTATTTCACCTAAAATCTTTAGAGACCTTAATTTTTACAAACTAAAATGCTTCCAGAATTGGCATCTATCCTATTAATTTGTTGATTGTTACTGTAATAAGTATGACCGTAATAGTGACTATATAAACAATAAAGGGATTAATCAAAAAACAAACAAGCATAATTATGGGAAATTACTGAGAAGTGGTTTTATTTTTCACACTGGTACAGTAGAAGAGGATCTAAAAGTCCAATTTACACTATTGTCAAGAATACGGTATATGCACCCTCAGACTATAAGCCATCTCAGATAAGATTGCTGTCGCCATGCATGCATGATCACCCCAGCTGCATGTGGTTGAGAGAGTCAAGTTAAGTGTTCTTAGCACAGGCTTGAGTAACTATTCTGCAGTCTTACAAAAGTTGGTGATGATTTACTATAATTATACTTATACAGGTATGAAGGACCATGACGGAATACATGTATTTATGAACTAAAGTTGCAGGTGGGATTGTGGCAACCTCCTGTTATCATTACTTATAAGTACAGCATCTGCTTACTGATTATAAACAATGAAGAGCATTACGGGTGTGGTGGTGTTAGAACTTCTGTAGTTAACATCAAGTAAAACAGTACTATAGGTACATTTTTGTTAATAAAAATTATTTTCCAGTGAAAAGACCATGAACTGGTACAAAGAGATGGCATCACAGGCATAATCTTTAAACCTGCTTAACTGTTTTATAAATTGTGTTACGATTGCCTTAGTGTTACTGCATTTGGACATCATTTGTCAAGCAGTTCACTTTCTACAATTGAAGGGGTCAGCGGAAAAAGGGGACATGTGCCATTTTAGATTTTTTCATCTCTTAAAAATGAAATGGATCATTTAAGACATGTGAATAATGTTGTTACTAAGTAAACAACAGAATTTAAAAGTTCAAGGCAGTCTCAGATTTATTTCTTAGAAAAATTAGAGCAATTCAATTATGGCCCCAAATGCTATTTAATTCCCACCACATGGTCACCTTATTTTTCAAATGGCACTTGTCCCCTTTTGCCGCTGACCCCTTCAATTTATTATACTGAGCACCTTACTTATACAACACATATAGGATTCCATTAAAGCAGATTGGTTCATGTATTGCACCCACACTGCAATAAGTGTGTTAATTGCATGCAGTTCGAATTTATATTATGCAAATATATATAAGTTTCCATTGACCGAGAATAAGAAATTATCTAACAATGTATAATCTACGTGTATGGTACTGTACTGATGAGGACATTACACTCACTTGACTGTTATACAGGTACCACTTCACATATAGTCAAGTATCAGAAGAAAAAAAAGCTGTGTATGCAAACTAAAAGTTTAGACAAACTACACCTACATATATAATTTCCTAACTGTTCTCTTACTAGCAAACCAAGTTAAGGTAGTCAGTTAACACTTTGCAATATAAGCTTTTCGCAATTTTTGTAGTTTTCCTTTTGGATTTCCACAATGCCAAATTGCATTTCCATCTTCATCCTTCAGCAATTTCTTAACTGCGGCTGTACAGGATTGTAAGCAATCAGGTCTTCTCTTTGTAAGGTCTCGACAGGACCTTCTAACTTTTCTATACAATCGCTTACATTTCCCTTTGCATCTGCTGACAAGGCCTTTACAATCCATTGTACCATCTTCTACATGTTAAAAACATAACATACATAGATTATCAAACTTTCTATAATTGTTCTATGTACCACTTCTGACATCACTTCAAAGGTAGCGAATGCCATTAAAGCACATCTATCAGTGCTCAGGAATGCATTAATGAGAAATGGAGGTAGTATATCAGAATCACAACCCTCCTGGAGGGAGTATTTTTTGGTATGCCACAATTTCTTGCTAATGCATTCCAGAAATTCCCAGAAATCACTTTTTTCCATACTCGACCTTTTAACTTAAGATGGATAAATACTCATAACTCCTTGGATATTCATCAGATTCATAGCAAACTTTGTACGTAAATTTGCCTTTATACGCCCTTTGTTTGTGTCAAAGATTGAGGCAATTGAATTACATGTCTATGTTTTATAGCAATTTTAAATTTGCAAAGTGCGTAAAAATAATCAAAACCCAAGCAGATGAAACTTTGTTACCTCCTCTGCTTTAATATAGTAACACTTTACAGGGTCATTTGTGGGTTTTAGTTTTGACAATAATATAAAGCTAAGCTGTGGAATTGTAATCAAGACACACAAGATAGTGTTGTTGTAAGGCCAAGTGTGCCACATCGTGATCAAGACACATGGTGGTGTGTAATGCAGACAAGAAAGCCGGCATGTCACACAGTGAGTATATTGACAGGAATTGTTTTTTCATGCATGAATAGCTCCATGGCCCCTTCTCCAAGCACACCATTTTCGCATTATACAATAGCTGTCCGCCAAGTAGGGTAAACCACACAGCAAATTTGATTAAATTTACAACAGCAATTTGTGAGATACGAGAATTCAAAGTTTTGATTTAATTTCTTCATTTTTTCTTCTTGTGAAATCAAAGGTAGCAGCCAAGAAATGGCTGCAATGATAATAAATTTTAATAATAGTTATATATGTGTATTGTTAACATTAACATTATTGCAGCCATTTCTTGGCCGCCACCTTTAATATCCTCAACTTTATCACCCAGGAATTTTAAGACCACACCATTTTTCACAGCTTGGCTGTTTTATGTGATTATTGTTTAATTTAATAACTTAGGTCACAGATTAGTGAAAAATATTGTTGATAGTATACAAATGGTGTAATGTTATGCATAGCACGTAGCATAGCACTTAATGGATTTAGCCATCATGACTATTAACAGGGGCAGATCAAGGGGGTTGGGGGTGCACTATGACCAGGATAGTAGGTAGCTATATAAGCAGAGGAGTCTGGGGATGGAACCCCATAGCAGTCCATTAGAATAAGGTACAGTACGTAGTTTAAATGTTAGAAGATTCAAATTTCTTAGCAAGCTATAGAGCTAAGTGTGTCCATAGATTGGTACTGCAGAAAAAAGTGGTCATACTCAGCAATAACTGTGAAGAATTTTTAATAGTGTTACATGTACATGGGATGACTGTTCTATTAGAGCATTTTATTGACTGCTTTATTAGAGTATCTTGATCTTTTGTATGGATATTTTTTTGGTTGGGGGATATGCCACCTCTTCTGGATCTGCCACTGATTAAAGTAATTACTTTGGTGCACTTGAAATATGCGTTGCTATAGTTGGTGTATAAAAACTGACGCGCATTAAAAGCAAACGCACTGCTCGAAGAAGGCTGTTTTGTCCACCATGAAAACCAGTAAACTAACAGACTGATGGTAAACTAACAGATGGTACATTTTGTTTATTTAACCTACTAGCAAATCAACAGTGACTGTTGATTTACTAGTTGGTTTACTCTAAGTAAATCATTGGTAAAAAAGTGTTCCTGTCTGTTAATTTACTGCTTGATTTAAAACAGCCTTCTTCAAGCAGTGACAGCTTCTTATAGTAGAGCAGCATAGTGTGAACGTTTCATCATATGTGATACAGCTATGAGACTTTCCACATAAAGTGTACTGCCTGTTATATTTATGTATTGATATAGCATCATTGCAGACTTGATCTTTGGTGACCTTTACAGGAATTTTGTATTGAAAATTCAGCATTATTGTCTTTATCCCCCTGAGGCATTATTTTACTCTGTTAAAACATGATTTCCAAAGTTATATTAACCATGAAATTCTATGAAGTTTGCTGCCCAATGGTAATTTACACCCCAAGGGCAAAGTAAGTGTGCGGCCCTCAAAAAGGCTATGGTGAAAAAAGATGTGAAATCCAAGGTGGCGGCCAAGAAATGGCTGTGATGGTAGGTTAATGGTAAAAATTTTAATAATGACAATTCAGGTGAATTTTGTGCCAAGACCAAGCAGCACAAACATTCACCTGAATTGTCGTTATTAAAATTTTTACCATTAACCTACCATCACAGCCATTTCTTGGCCGCCACCTTGGATTTCACATCTTTTTTCACCATAGCCTTTTTGAGGGCCGCACACTTTTTTTACAGCTTGGCTGTTTTGGATTAGATATATATATCTAAACCAAAACAGCCAAGCTGTAAAAAAATAGTGCGGTCCCCAAGGTGAAAAAGATCAGGAGGAGGCAACACAAATTCACCTGAATTGTCATAATTAAAAATTTTGCCATTAATCTACCATCACAGCCATTTCTTGGCCGCTACCTTGGATTTCACATATTTTTTCATCTTGGGGGCCGCACTTTTTTTTACAGCTTGGCTGTTTTGGTTTAGATAATCCTTACTTGACAATGTAGGAAAATTGCTACTTCAGCATTGAAAATATTTAGGGACCCACATTGCTACAATGCCAAGTAGGGATTTTCCCTCATAGCTAGCTACCATCGTACAGGTTTTTGCAATTGAATTCGGCGACTTTGCAATTGAATTCGTCCCGTTTGCAATTGAGTTCGTCGATTTTGCAATTGAATTCGTCGGTTTTGCAACTGAATTCGTCCCGTTTGCAATTGAATTCGTCGCTTTTGCAGTTAAATTCGTCCGTAACAAGAATGGCAGCTGGAGAAAACACGAAAACATGATGTAGCAGCTGCTACAAGAACTTGTTGAAGTACAACAGTAGTAAACAACTCTTTATAAGACAATAATTCTTCCTCTACAACCTATCCAGCAACATTCCAAACTCTACTACGCCATTCGCGATGGGTGTGGTCACTTGCGAGCAACTGCTAATTAACTTGTCAGACAGCTATCAGCTTCGCGTACTACCAGCTCCAATTACCTTCTAGTGTCTCAAGTGTAACTCTCCATGGCGTAAATAATTCATCTCTTAATGAACGGTTGGTTTCTGGAGCCGTTTTGTGTATGACGAATTGTAATGCAAACGCGACGAATTCTATTGCAAAACCGACGAATTCAATTGCAAACGGGACGAATTCAATTGCAACACCGACGAATTCAATTGCAAACGGGACGAATTCAATCGCAAAGGCGACAAATTCAATTGCAAAAACCTGTAATTATGTGACCAGATTTTACAGAACCAATCCAAATTGCACATTAGTAAAAATCAAACTAACACCACCAGTGGATATAGTTACACTATTTTACTACTAGGTTAGACCCTCAGTACTACTCAAACTACTCAAGGGTGGTTTTAACAGACATCTTTTCTGGGTGGTATGGATAGCTCGAATGGCAGTTTCTGGCCTTGTGAAGGGCCTGGCTTGTCAAGAATCAGTGTTTTACTGGTGGATGGCCTGATAATGTTGGCCAAACAATTTTTCTGTTGATGTTGCTGCATACCAGCCACTAAGAAGCCAGCAAAGTCATCTCTTGTCTGGACTTCAATCATCCATTTTGAAGTCTATCCCCATCATCCCACCCTCCTCCCCTTTGTGAGCACTTGTGATACTACTTCACTTGTCCAACTGCTCAGATTTTCTATCTTATTTGGCAGGAAACTCTACAACAGCTACAAGTACTGGAAGTGGTCTGAAAGGTAATAGATTGATTGATGCATTCCTTATGTAAATTTCAATTTCATATGCATGTTTGCTATCCTTGGTAAGCTGTGCTGACTTGAATTCTTAAAATCATTGATCTCAAAACTTCTAATGTGCAATTTGGATCATCTTTCCAAAATCCAGTCACATATCTTGTGTCACAAATTTTTATTGCTGGAACCCTATATACTTCATTTTTAATTACTAGTAAAAATTTTATTACATTATATGCATAGAGACGTAATGTGCTCAGGTGCATTGACTTTGTCACACCAAGTTGTGTATCCATAGTTATGATCATGATGTGCTTGTTGAATTCAGCTTGTTGTGTCAGTGAGAACTTTAATGAATTAACACATGGCACTATCCAATGTGTAGATTCAATAACCTCGTTCGTTGAACTACCAGAGGACTATAATCCATAACCATAGCTAGAACAGAACCAGTGGATACTGTCAACCATGTCAATTTTGCAAAACACATCTTTAGATAACTTACTGCATGCAATAAATACAAAACCATTATACACAAGTTTACACTGTATTGTGTACTCAGATGCTTTACTACACTTATCACAATTAGTCAGCCTAATCAGAATCTTTTTTTGGAGCCAAAGGTCTGCACTGAGAGGAAGGAACTTTGCAACTTTGCATGACAATGATGCATTGGTAACCTTTTTCTTGTCCCCTTGGCATTCTAAATAATGATCTCAAACCACACAAGTAGAGGAATACTGAAATAACAACAAACAAAACAACTAGCTTGGTATCAGTAACATGGCACCACAGTACTCTAGTTTTGCTGTTGTAAGTTGACTCTAGACCCTGGGAGTATGGTTGCATTTGGACAGATGCAAAACTTCTTGGTTCAGAATTGGTCTCACCCCCAGATGGACTTTGAAATATGGTAGTAAAGCAATGTTCAGCAGATAAATTGGTGGTTTAGTACTGTATAGCCAGAAGTTCTGGGATGAAGCTTGCCCAAAACTGTGTACAATATAATTTTTGTGTTTACAGGGGGTAATTCAGCAAAGTCAGAGTAATAGCTATGTATACGTAACCTTGATTGATTGATTTATACCTCAAATATATTTTCACAAAGTCTTACAAAATTCGTGATAGTTTCAACCCTCAAAAATTTCTGGTTATTTGGTATTCAATTCTCGAAAAGAAAAACTCTGCTGCAAATGAATGTAGCCACCAACATTTCTATAAACCCACATTACATAATTCATTTCATTGCACGACACTTTACATTGCGTACATCTGTTCCAGACAAACACAACTATACATACCATAAGAAACCGAATGTCAACTTATATCAACCACAGGTGCATCTAAAGTCAAACAGTGGAATTATGAGGAACTATCTGGATGTAAAGAAAGCTGGTGAGAAGAGCTCTAGAAAGAATCCCAAGAAGTAAATCAGATGGCTGCAGGTTCGGGGCTACCTACAGTAGGTCCAGTCATGGATTTTTTCTCCTTTCTCCAACTTTTCAAACACACCTTAATAAGTAGCTAAAGTCTTGGAGCAGGCTGTAGGACCAGGTGTCCTACAGACGTTCAGCACTTGTGCTATAAAGCATTATAAATAAATAAATTAATTAATTAATAAAAAAGGGAAGCAGGCCATCAGGAATATGTGTGAACTCTAGGGTAAATGGCAACCAACACTACAAAATTGAACCTAAAATCACACTTTGGATGCAGAGACAGACAATTTGTAGCAAGCAATATCTGTTTGAGCTATGATACAACATAAGACAAGTATGTATTCTTCATGTTCTGTTTCACAAAAGAAAATTATGACACCATGTCATTGTTATAGGCAATAACTATCCTTTGTGATTGTGGAGTCTGATTAGACACCAGCCTACTATGCTGACACAATTTGGAGCACAATACGTGCTTTGAAACATGGAGCACAATGCTAGCATAATGGGTAGATTTTTGCCATTCTGTAAATTATTAGTGGAAAAGATTGACATACTTAGCTACTGCTTTGTGTAATTTCCTACACATTCTCTTCATACACAAAAAGAATTAAAGTAGTGGTGTGTAGCCTTGTCAGTGATTCTAATGAACCAATGAGCTACATAATTCAAACATTTGACATAATAAGCTGCTAAATGAATTATTTTTAATGGTTAACTTTGATGAATTTCTCAGAAGCCAAAAGCTATCATTATCCATAATATACAGAAAGTGCAAAACTGTTAGTTAAACATGAAAGTTGAGGCAAAAAGTTTGAGCATAATTGTGAGCATAATAGGTAAACTTTTTGAGCACTGTAGCATAGCATAATAGGTAAAATGAAAAGTATAATAGGCTGGTGCTTAAGTACGATAGTATGCATCACTAGTCCTTAACCAACCCTAAATGCATGGTAAAAAGTAGTGAAGATGATATTGGTTTCATTCCATCCGTTGGCCACACCTATTATAACTTGACCACAACAGATTATTCCATAACTTTATGTCGACTACCTTCAGATTTTCCCTTTTCCATAGTAACTACATTTAGAGAGTACAGAAACTCTACTATACTTGTACTTGAAGCTTTGCTAAATTAATAAGCTTTGTATGATATTTACTTCATGGAATATATTATAATTGGATAGTGGTTGATAATTGATCGCTTACACCAAATAAATAAATGACAAGTTCAAAACTGCAAGATTATTTGTAAAGCCCTTGGCAATCACAGAGGCAATGATGGGAATGTATTTAGTAATTGGTTGTCAAATATGATTATTACTCATCTACATAAATACTTAATATTTAATTACCATCAGGTGGTGTGGTTACTGAGATCATAGCTTCAGGTCCTGATCCCACATTGGTATAAGCCACAATGGTGAACTGGTACTCTGTAGCAAGTCTCAGATCAGTAAAGGTCAGTGAAGATGAAATATCATTGTCATCAGCTAAAATGGTAGTTGAGTTATTGATTGTAAATGTGTCCATTTCTCCAGTTGTTTGATTAAAGTATGTTACCATAGCATTATATGACACCTACACAAGAAATATGCACAACTACTATAAAACACGACATTATCATTACTTACTGTGTACTTGGTGATCAGTCCATTAGGAGGGTCAGGTCTCTGCCATGTGAGGGATATACTTGATTGTGTTACAGTAGTTGAAACAATCTCATGAGGCTCAGTGGGACCTTAGGATATAGCATATCACATACAACCAGCATTAAAATAACTCACTTCCTTCAGATGTAGTAATCAATTCTACAATTGATCGATCTCCACCTAGTTCCATTTCATTGTATAATGCAAAAGCTGACACTTGAATCCTGTATGTCACTGATCCATTAAGATTAGTTAATGTACCAGAAGTTCCAGTAAAGTTCTTAGCAAACTCTCCATCTTGTGCTAGTTGTCTCTTCCTCCTATTTCTAGTTATAATAGGACCATAGGGACCACTCACTGGCAGGTAGAACACTATGTAGTGAGTAATAACACCATTTGGTACATCAGGCTCCATCCAGTTTATTGTTAACATAGAAGATGATATGGATTGTGTGGTGACCCTAGGAACAGTAGCAGGTGCTAGAGAATTATGCAAAAATATATTATTTAATAACATTTGTATTGTAGCTTACGTTCTGGCAAAGTCTTTAAAGTTTTTGTACCACTAAATGGTCCAGCTCCCACTCTAGTATATGCTCTTATTTGTAGAGTATATATTGTACCAGGTGATAATCCTTCAACAGTACCCATCAGTGTATCAGTGAAGTTAACAAGTGATGTTGTACTGTTAACACTATACTGTACTTCATATTGTATGATGATCCCATTAGGAGTATCAGGTGGCATCCATGATAATGTCACAAATCTTTGCTGGATAGTATCTACTGTTAGTGAACATGGAGCAGTAGCAGGTCCTTAAATATGATACACATCT